>NW_020327637.1:0-7587 GCF_001858045.2 Oreochromis niloticus
GAGGTGAAACGACAGAGAGAGTCCCTCGCTATCCATTTGCAGCCAAGTGCGGCAGCTAGAGGTAGCCGGCTAGCTGTCAGGCAGGACCGACAGTCAGAGCACTGTCGCTAAATATGGGATGTCTTGATAAAACAAGCAGATATTTGAAGTTTACACACCTACATTCTCGCCTGAAAATATCTTAAAAGTTATTTTGTGACCTAGAAACACGAATAAAAGACATATAAAACGAAGTGGTGGCCGCCATTGTTCACTCTGTAGAGGCGTGCTATGAATTGTGGGATATGAGTTTTCAACCACAAGGATAAATCTTTTCGGCTGTACTACTCCCGGTATACCACTGAGAGAGCCAAGAAAACACAAATGAAGTCTGTTTCTATGGGCAAAAGCAAATCTTTAGGGCTAGAAATTGGCCTAAATTTGCACTAAAATATAATATTTAAAAACTATAAAAGTTATAAACACCAAAAGTCACACATACTAGTCCCAGCTCCAGCACAAAATGATGTAACATATGTACCCTATGTCAAAACTGTTTGGCAGAGGAGCGCGGGAAAATTTTCACTAAAATATTAATATTTAAAAAACTTAAATATCATAAACACCAAAAGTCATAGCACACCATTCCAGATCCAGCCGCACAAAATGAGGTAACATATATGAAGCTTGTCTCAAAACTGCGGGGCGAGATACCTGCAAAATTTAGGCGGAAAAAGGAATAATAAGAATAATAAATCCGAGAATAGTAATATGTGTGCCTCTTGATAGACACATAAATAACAGTAGAAATGTGTGCCTGCATAGGCACATAACTAGAAAGGGAAAATTTCAGAAGAAATTTTATGTTGCCTATGCGCTGGTAATCAGTGTAGTTTGCCATTCATACAGCTACAGAGAGCAAAACTCAGCAGAGCAGCCATTCTCCACCATGAATTATGATAAAAACAACACCGCTCGCGCCTCACAGATGACAGCTTACAGTTTTGGGTAAAGAAAGTGACTTTGTACAGCCCCGATTTGCAGACGCTGTGCACACAGGTTCATGAGCAGAAGTCCATTGTACCACGGCAGACCAACAATGTTTGCATGAACACGCTTTGAAGCATTATGTTATGGACCACTTTTCACACATGGTTGGTGTACCCACACAGGCAGCTGTAGCTTTTCAACTCATAGCCCAACACACACCCAAAAAAAGCCAAGAGAGCACAGACTTTACACCCGTGGGTCCACCTCCCCTGCAGCGGCACTGCAGACCACGCCCCGACACACACATCAAACACATAAAATAAATATATATGCACTTTTGCATTCACTTTTTGTTTTTTGTTATTTTTACACAGTGTTCTGAATGATGAACAATGGTCTACAGCCAACCTTGTGTATTATTATACAAACTTTGGTTGTAAGATTCGATAAGCATTTAAAAAAGCTAAATATTTTATATGAGAGTAAGAAAGAAAAGTATATCTTTATGTCCACCTTTCTCTGTTAATGCCCTACCTGGCCCCTGGCAAAAGCTTTGCTAGATCCGCCCCTGCACAGTTACCAGCTGTCAGCTACACAAAAAAAGGAGCTTGGTGTTTACAGGGAGTGCAGAATTATTAGGCAAATGAGTATTTTGTCCACATCATCCTCTTCATGCATGTGTCTTACTCCAAGCTGTATAGGCTCGAAAGCCTACTACCAATTAAGCATATTAGGTGATGTGCATCTCTGTAATGAGAAGGGGTGTGGTCTAATGACATCAACACCCTATATCAGGTGTGCATAATTATTAGGCAACTTCCTTTCCTTTGGCAAAATGGGTCAAAAGAAGGACTTGACAGGCTCAGAAAAGTCAAAATAGTGAGATATCTTGCAGAGGGATGCAGCAGTCTTAAAATTGCAAAGCTTCTGAAGCGTGATCATCGAACAATCAAGCGTTTCATTCAAAATAGTCAACAGGGTCGCAAGAAGCGTGTGGAAAAACCAAGGCGCAAATAACTGCCCATGAACTGAGAAAAGTCAAGCGTGCAGCTGCCAAGATGCCACTTGCCACCAGTTTGGCCATATTCAGAGCTGCAACATCACTGGAGTGCCCAAAAGCACAAGGTGTGCAATACTCAGAGACATGGCCAAGGTAAGAAAGGCTGAAAGACGACCACCACTGAACAAGACACACAAGCTGAAACGTCAAGACTGGGCCAAGAAATATCTCAAGACTGATTTTTCTAAGGTTTTATGGACTGATGAAATGAGAGTGAGTCTTGATGGCCAGATGGATGGGCCCGTGGCTGGATTGGTAAAGGGCAGAGAGCTCCAGTCCCACTCAGATGCCAGCAAGGTGGAGGTGGAGTACTGGTTTGGGCTGGTATCATCAAAGATGAGCTTGTGGGCCTTTTCGGGTTGAGGATGGAGTCAAGCTCAACTCAGTGCTACTGCCAGTTTCTGGAAGACACCTTCTTCAAGCAGTGGTACAGGAAGAAGTCTGCATCCTTCAAGAAAAACATGATTTTCATGCAGGACAATGCTCCATCACACGCGTCCAAGTACTCCACAGCGTGGCTGGCAAGAAAGGTATAAAAGAGAAAAACTAATGACATGGCCTCCTTGTTCACCTGATCTGAACCCATTGAGAACCTGTGGTCCATCATCAAATGTGAGATTTACAAGGAGGGAAAACAATACACCTCTCTGAACAGTGTCTGGGAGGCTGTGGTTGCTGCTGCACGCAATGTTGATGGTGAACAGATCAAAACACTGACAGAATCCATGGATGGCAGGCTTTTGAGTGTCCTTGCAAAGAAAGGTGGCTATATTGGTCGCTGATTTGCTTTGGTTTTGTTTTTGAATGTCAGAAATGTATATTTGTGAATGTGGAGATGTTATATTGGTTTCACTGGTAAAATAAATAATTGAAATGGGTATATATTTGTTTTTGTTAAGTTGCCTAATAATTATGCACAGTAATAGTCACCTGCACACACAGATATCCCCCTAAAATAGCTAAAACTAAAAACTACTTCCAAAAACTTTCAGCTTTGATATTAATGAGTTTTTTGGGTTCATTTAGAACATGGTTGTTCAATAATAAAATTATTCCTCAAAAATACAACTTGCCTAATAATTCTGCACTCCCTGTATTTGTCTGTCAAAAATAGTTCATAACTTCCCTTCAACTTATTCATGTCACCTAAAGAGTAAACCTGTTCTCCATCACCAGTTCAGCTCTGATGATTCAGTAAGGACATCTGCCGTTTTTACAGCTGTAGCTCCAGCAAACATCAGCTGATACCAGAAATTAAAAGCAAATGAATTCTAACAACAGCTGATCAAGCTTAAACGTGCTGCTGTTGTTTTGCGCGATAAACAAACAAGAGAGAAACGCCGATCATTGATCAGTTTCATGACTGAAGTTTCGACAGGGAGGCTGTCATAAAGTTCAACATGCGCACACAGCTGTATAGAAACTCCGTCGTGCTAGCTAGAACGCAGTACGAGTTATTGTACGTGATTGAAAAAGTCAGCACAACGAAAATAAACTACACCTAAACTCGGTTTATATCTGACCGAAATAGAGTGCAGTTCAAACTTCTTACCTGAAATTCAGTTCACCTCACGCTCCTGCCTTCGCTTTCCCTGATCCATGATTGACCACCGCGTTAGCAATCGCCTGCCGGCCTCGTATGTCTCGTTGGCGGCATGTCCTTTCTGTCACACACCGGTGGATAGCTGCCCTCTGTTGTAGCTCCACCACCAAACAACTCAGTTATTTTTTCCACATCGACCAGCATCATCGGCCCATATAAACGAAAAATAAGTCCAGCTAAGACACAGACCCTTGCCGAGCGATCGGGCGATTAAACAAATTTTAGCCACCTCACTATCAGCCAAGCCTGGGTGGTTTTTCACGAAGGGTCGCTAGCCGCGCTAGCTAGCTAAGCTAGCGGCGCTAGCTAGCTAGCCAGCCGGCTATCAGCAACACGTAAGAGAACTGTTGCTAAATAAACTACACCTAAACTCGGTTTATATCTGACCCAAATAGAGTGCAGGTCATAACTTCTTACCTGAAATTCAGTTCACCTCACGCTCCTGCCTTCGCTTCCCTGATCCACGATTGACCTCCGCGTTAGCAAACACAGTCGCCTGCCTCGTATGTCTCATTCGCGGCATATCCTTTCTGTCATACACCGGTGGATAGCTGCCCTGTTGTAGCTCCGCGTTATAGCACCACCAAACAACTCAGTTATTTTTTCCACATCCAGCTGTAACTCCGATTCTATGCGAGCATTTGCGAGAGACCGGGGAGGTGAAACTACAGAGAGAGTCCCCTCGCTATCCATTTGCAGCCAAGTGCGGCAGCTAGCTAGGTAGCCGCTAGCTGTCAGGCAGGACCGACGTAGTCAGAGCACTGTCGCTAAATATGGGTGTCTTGATAAAACAAGCAGATATTTGAAGTTTACACACCTACATTCTCGCCTGAAAATCTTAAAAGCTTATTTTGTGACCTAGAAACACGAATAAAAGACATATAAAACGAAGTGGGGCCGCCATTGTTCACTCTGTAGAGCGTGCTATGAATTGTGGGATATGGAGTTTTCACACAAGGATAAATCTTTTCGGCTGTACTACTCCCGTATACCACTAGAGAGAGCCAAGACACCACAAATGAAGTCTGTTTATTTGGCGCCAAAAGATGAATTGGCCTAAATTTGCACTAAAATCTTAATATTTCAAAAACTATAAAAGTTATAAACACCAAAGTCATAATACTAGTCCAGCTCCAGCCGCACAAAATGATCTAACATATGTAACCTAATGTCAAACTGTTTGGCAGAGGAGCGCGGGAAAATTTTCACTAAAATATTAATATTTAAAAAACTATAAAATTCATAAACACCAAAAGTCATAGCACACCATTCCAGATCCGGCCGCACAAAGAGGTAACATATATGAAGCTTGTCTCAAAACTGCGAGGCGAGATTCGCTGCAAAATTTCAGGCGAAACTGGAGATAATAATAATAACTAGAAGCGAAAATTCAGAAGAAATTTTATGTGTGCCTATGCCGCTGCTATTCAGTGTAGTTTGCCATTCATACAGCTACAGAGAGCAAAACTCAGAAGAGCACCATTCTCCACCATGAACTATGGTAAAACAAACACCGCTCACGCTTCACAGATAACAGCTTACAGTTTTGTGTAAAGATGAAGTTACTTCGTACAGCGCCGATTTGCAGACGCTGTGCACACAGGTTCATGAGCAGAAGTCCCATTGTACCACGGCAGATCCGACAATGTTTGCATGAACACGCTTTGAAGCATTACGTTATGGACCACTTTTCACACATGGTTGGTGTACCCAACAGCCGGCTGTAGCTTTCAACTCACAGCCCGACACACACCCAAAACAGCGAGAGAGCACAGACTACGCCCGAGAGGCGTGATTGCAGGTGCCGCTCAGGTGGGTCCACCTCCCCTGCAGCGGCACTGCAGACCACGCCCCGCCACACACATCAAACACGTAAAATAAATATTTATGCACTTTTGCATTCACTTTTTGTTTTTTGTTATTTTTACACAGTGTTCTGAATGATGAAAATGGTCTACAGCCAATCTTGTGTATTATTATACAAACTTTGTTGTAAGATTCAGATAACTATTTAATAAAAGCTAAATATTTTTAATGAGAGTAAGAAAGAAAAGTATATCTTTGTCCACCTTTCTCTGTTAATGCCCTACCTGGCCCCCTGGCAAAAGCTTTGCTAATCCGCCCCTGCACAGTTACCAGCTGTCAGCTACACAAAAAAGGAGCTTGGTGTATATTTGTCTCTCAGAAACAGTTCATAACTTCCCTTCAACTCATTCATGTCCCTAAGGGTAAACCTGTTTCTCCATCACCAGTTCAGCTCTGATGATTCAGTAAGGACATCTCCTGATTTATCTTCATGCTCCAGCAAACATCAGCTGATACTAGAAATTAAAATCAAAAGAATTCTAACAACAGCTGATCAAGCTTAAACGTGCTGCTGTTGTTTAGCGCGATAAACAAACAAGAGAGAAAAGCCGATCATTGATCAGTTTCATGACTGAAGTTTCAACAGGCGAGAAATGACAGGGAGGCTGTCATAAAGTTCAACATCGGTAACATCGGTAACTTAGCGCGCACACAGCTGTATACAAACTCCGTAGTGCTAGCTAGCACGCAGTACGAGTTATTGTAAGTGATTGAAAAGTCAGCACAACGAAAAAAACTACACCTAAACTCGGTTTATATCTGACCCAAATAGAGTGCAGGTCATAACTTCTTACCTGAAATTCAGTTCACCTCACGCTCCTGCCTTCGCTTTCCCTGATCCACGATTGACCTCCGCGTTAGCAAACACCGGTCGATCGGCGGTAGCCTCACCGCCTTGTATGTCTCGTTCGCGGCATGTCCTTTCTGTCACACACCGGTGGATAGCTGCCCTCTGTTGTAGCTCCACCACCAAACAACTCAGTTATTTTTTCCACATCGACCAGCATCATCGGCCCATATAAACGAAAAATAAGTCCAGCTAAGACACAGACCCTTGCCGAGCGATCGGGCGATTAAACAAATTTTAGCCACCTCACTATCAGCCAAGCCTGGGTGGTTTTTCACGAAGGTCGCTAGCCGCGCTAGCTAGCTAAGCTAGCGGCGCTAGCTAGCTAGCCAGCCGGCTATAGCAACACGTAAGAGAACTGTTGCTAAATAAACTACACCTAAACTCGGTTTATATCTGACCCAAATAGAGTGCAGGTCATAACTTCTTACCTGAAATTCAGTTCACCTCAGCTCCTGCCTTCGCTTTCCCTGATCCACGATTGACCTCCGCGTTAGCAAACACCGCGATCGGCGGTAGCTCACCGCCTTGTATGTCTCGTTCGCGGCATGTCCTTTCTGTCACACACGTGGATAGCTGCCCTCTGTTGTAGCTCCACCACCAAACAACTCAGTTATTTTTCCACATCGACCAGCATCATCGGCCCATATAAACGAAAAATAAGTCCAGCTAAGACACAGACCCTTGCCGAGCGATCGGGCGATTAAACAAATTTTAGCCACCTCACTATCAGCCAAGCCTGGGTGGTTTTTCACGAAGGGTCGCTAGCCGCGCTAGCTAGCTAAGCTAGCGGCGCTAGCTACAGCCGGCTATCAGCAACACGTAGAGAACTGTTGCTAAATAAACTACACCTAAACTCGGTTTATATCTGACCCAAATAGAGTGCAGGTCATAACTTCTTACCTGAAATTCAGTTCACCTCACGCTCCTGCCTTCGCTTTCCCTGATCCACGATTGACCTCGCGTTAGCAAACACCGGACGATCGGCGGTAGCCTCACCGCCTTGTATGTCTCGTTCGCGCATGTCCTTTCTGTCACACACGGTGATAGCTGCCCTCTGTTGTAGCTCCACCACCAAACAACTCAGTATTTTTTCCACATCGACCAGCATCATCGGCCCATATAAACGAAAAATAAGTCCAGCTAAGACACAGACCCTTGCCGAGCGATCGGCGATTAAACAAATTTTAGCCACCTCACTATCAGCCAAGCCTGGGTGGTTTTTCACGAAGGGGCTAGCTA
>NW_020327638.1:0-14755 GCF_001858045.2 Oreochromis niloticus
TTTATGACTATTATAGTTTTTAAATATTAATATTTTAGTGAAAATTTTCCCGCGCTCCTCTGCCAAACAGTTTTGACAATAGGGGTACATATGTTACATCATTTTGTGCGGCTGGAGCTGGGCTAGTATGGTGTGACTTTTGGTGTTTATAACTTTTATAGTTTTTGAAATATTTAGATTTTAGTGCAAATTTAGGCCAATTTCTAGGCTCCTGAGAAAGATTCTGCTTTTGGCACCATAGAAACAGACTTCATTTGTGGTGTGTTGGCTCTCTCTAGTGGTATACCGGGAGTAGTACGGCCTAAAGAGTGCCATGCTTGGTGAAAACTACATATCCCACAATTCATAGCATGCCTCTACCGAGTCAAACAATGGCGGACACCACTTCGTTTTATATGTCTTTTATTCGTGTTTCTAGGTCACAAAATACACTTTTAAGATATTTTCAGGCGAGAATGTAGGTGTGTAAACTTCAAATATCTGCTCGTTTTATCAAGACATCCCATATTAGCGACAATTCTCTTAAGTGTTGCTGATAGCCGGCTAGCTAGCTAGCGCCCCTTCGTGAAAAACCACCCAGGCTTGGCTGATAGTGAGGTGGCTAAAATTTGTTTAATCGCCCGATCGCTCGGCAAGGGTCTGTGTCTTAGCTGGAGTTATTTTTCGTTTATATGGGCCGATGATGCTGGTCGATGTGGAAAAAATAACTGAGTTGTTTGGTGGTGGAGCTACAACAGAGGGCAGCTATCCACCGGTGTGTGACAGAAAGGACATGCGCGAACGAGACATACAAGGCGGTGAGGCTACCGCCGATCGACCGGTGTTTGCTAACGCGGAGGTCAATCGTGGATCAGGGAAAGCGAAGGCAGGAGCGTGAGGTGAACTGAATTTCAGGTAAGAAGTTATGACCTGCACTCTATTTGGGTCAGATATAAACCGAGTTTAGGTGTAGTTTATTTAGCAACAGTTCTCTTACGTGTTGCTGATAGCCGGCTGGCTGGCTAGCTAGCTAGCTAGCGCCGCTAGCTTAGCTAGCTAGCGCGGCTAGCGACCCTTCGTGAAAAACCACCCAGGCTTGGCTGATAGTGAGGTGGCTAAAATTTGTTTAATCGCCCGATCGCTCGGCAAGGGTCTGTGTCTTAGCTGGACTTATTTTTCGTTTATATGGGCCGATGATGCTGGTCGATGTGGAAAAAATAACTGAGTTGTTTGGTGGTGGAGCTACAACAGAGGGCAGCTATCCACCGGTGTGTGACAGAAAGGACATGCCGCGAACGAGACATACAAGGCGGTGAGGCTACCGCCGATCGACCGGTGTTTGCTAACGCGGAGGTCAATCGTGGATCAGGGAAAGCGAAGGCAGGAGCGTGAGGTGAACTGAATTTCAGGTAAGAAGTTATGACCTGCACTCTATTTGGGTCAGATATAAACCGAGTTTAGGTGTAGTTTATTTTCGTTGTGCTGACTTTTTCAATCACTTACAATAACTCGTACTGCGTGCTAGCTAGCACTACGGAGTTTGTATACAGCTGTGTGCGCGCTAAGTTACCGATGTTACCGATGTTGAACTTTATGACAGCCTCCCCTGTCATTCTCTCGCCTGTTGAAACTTCAGTCATGAAACTGATCAATGATCGGCTTTTCTCTCTTGTTTGTTTATCGCGCTAAACAACAGCAGCACGTTTAAGCTTGATCAGCTGTTGTTAGAATTCTTTTGATTTTAATTTCTAGTATCAGCTGATGTTTGCTGGAGCATGAAGATGAAATCAGGAGATGTCCTTACTGAATCATCAGAGCTGAACTGGTGATGGAGAAACAGGTTTACCCTTAGGTGACATGAATGAGTTGAAGGGAAGTTATGAACTGTTTCTGACAGACAAATATACACCAAGCTCCTTTTTTTGTGTAGCTGACAGCTGGTAACTGTGCAGGGGCGGATCTAGCAAAGCTTTTGCCAGGGGGCCAGGTAGGGCATTAACAGAGAAAGGTGGACATAAAGATATACTTTTCTTTCTTACTCTCATATAAAATATTTAGCTTTTATTAAATAGTTATCTGAATCTCACAACCAAAGTTTGTATAATAATACACAAGATTGGCTGTAGACCATTGTTCATATTTCAGAACACTGTGTAAAAATAACAAAAAACAAAAAGTGAATGCATGTGTGAAAAGTGGTCCATAATGTAATGCTTCAAAGCATGTTCATGCAAACATTGTCGGGTCTGCCGTGGTACAATGGGACTTCTGCTCATGAACCTGTGTGCACAGCGTCTGCAAATCGGCACTGTACGAAGTAACTTCATCTTTACACAAAACTGTAAGCTGTCATCTGTGAAGCGTGAGCGGTGTTTGTTTTTACCATAGTTCATGGTGGAGAATGGGTGCTCTTCTGAGTTTTGCTCTCTGTAGCCGTATGAATGGCAAACTACACTGATTACTAGCGGCATAGGCACACATAAAATTTCTTCTGAAATTTTCGCTTTCTAGTTATTATTATTCTCCATCTTCCGCCTAAATTTCGGCACATATCACGCCCCGCAGTTTTGAGAAAAGCTTCATATATGTTACCTCATTTTGTGCGGCTGGATCTGGAATGGTGTGCTATGACTTTTGGTGTTTATGACTATTATAGTTTTTTAAATATTAATATTTTAGTGAAAATTTTCCCGCGCTCCTCTGCCAAACAGTTTTGACAATAGGGGTACATATGTTACATCATTTTGTGCGGCTGGAGCTGGGCTAGTATGGTGTGACTTTTGGTGTTTATAACTTTTATAGTTTTTGAAATATTTAGATTTTAGTGCAAATTTAGGCCAATTTCTAGGCTCCTGAGAAAGATTCTGCTTTTGGCACCATAGAAACAGACTTCATTTGTGGTGTGTTGGCTCTCTCTAGTGGTATACCGGGAGTAGTACGGCCTAAAGAGTGCCATGCTTGGTGAAAACTACATATCCCACAATTCATAGCATGCCTCTACCGAGTCAAACAATGGCGGACACCACTTCGTTTTATATGTCTTTTATTCGTGTTTCTAGGTCACAAAATACACTTTTAAGATATTTTCAGGCGAGAATGTAGGTGTGTAAACTTCAAATATCTGCTCGTTTTATCAAGACATCCCATATTAGCAACAATTCTCTTAAGTGTTGCTGATAGCCGGCTAGCTAGCTAGCTAGCTAGCGCCCCTTCGTGAAAAACCACCCAGGCTTGGCTGATAGTGAGGTGGCTAAAATTTGTTTAATCGCCCGATCGCTCGGCAAGGGTCTGTGTCTTAGCTGGAGTTATTTTTCGTTTATATGGGCCGATGATGCTGGTCGATGTGGAAAAAATAACTGAGTTGTTTGGTGGTGGAGCTACAACAGAGGGCAGCTATCCACCGGTGTGTGACAGAAAGGACATGCCGCGAACGAGACATACAAGGCGGTGAGGCTACCGCCGATCGACCGGTGTTTGCTAACGCGGAGGTCAATCGTGGATCAGGGAAACCGAAGGCAGGAGCGTGAGGTGAACTGAATTTCAGGTAAGAAGTTATGACCTGCACTCTATTTGGGTCAGATATAAACCGAGTTTAGGTGTAGTTTATTTAGCAACAGTTCTCTTACGTGTTGCTGATAGCCAGCCGGCTGGCTGGCTAGCTAGCTAGCTAGCGCCGCTAGCTTAGCTAGCTAGCGCGGCTAGCGACCCTTCGTGAAAAACCACCCAGGCTTGGCTGATAGTGAGGTGGCTAAAATTTGTTTAATCGCCCGATCGCTCGGCAAGGGTCTGTGTCTTAGCTGGACTTATTTTTCGTTTATATGGGCCGATGATGCTGGTCGATGTGGAAAAAATAACTGAGTTGTTTGGTGGTGGAGCTACAACAGAGGGCAGCTATCCACCGGTGTGTGACAGAAAGGACATGCCGCGAACGAGACATACAAGGCGGTGAGGCTACCGCCGATCGACCGGTGTTTGCTAACGCGGAGGTCAATCGTGGATCAGGGAAAGCGAAGGCAGGAGCGTGAGGTGAACTGAATTTCAGGTAAGAAGTTATGACCTGCACTCTATTTGGGTCAGATATAAACCGAGTTTAGGTGTAGTTTATTTAGCAACAGTTCTCTTACGTGTTGCTGATAGCCGGCTGGCTGGCTAGCTAGCTAGCTAGCGCCGCTAGCTTAGCTAGCTAGCGCGGCTAGCGACCCTTCGTGAAAAACCACCCAGGCTTGGCTGATAGTGAGGTGGCTAAAATTTGTTTAATCGCCCGATCGCTCGGCAAGGGTCTGTGTCTTAGCTGGACTTATTTTTCGTTTATATGGGCCGATGATGCTGGTCGATGTGGAAAAATAACTGAGTTGTTTGGTGGTGGAGCTACAACAGAGGGCAGCTATCCACCGGTGTGTGACAGAAAGGACATGCCGCGAACGAGACATACAAGGCGGTGAGGCTACCGCCGATCGACCGGTGTTTGCTAACGCGGAGGTCAATCGTGGATCAGGGAAAGCGAAGGCAGGAGCGTGAGGTGAACTGAATTTCAGGTAAGAAGTTATGACCTGCACTCTATTTGGGTCAGATATAAACCGAGTTTAGGTGTAGTTTATTTTCGTTGTGCTGACTTTTTCAATCACTTACAATAACTCGTACTGCGTGCTAGCTAGCACTACGGAGTTTGTATACAGCTGTGTGCGCGCTAAGTTACCGATGTTACCGATGTTGAACTTTATGACAGCCTCCCCTGTCATTCTCTCGCCTGTTGAAACTTCAGTCATGAAACTGATCAATGATCGGCTTTTCTCTCTTGTTTGTTTATCGCGCTAAACAACAGCAGCACGTTTAAGCTTGATCAGCTGTTGTTAGAATTCTTTTGATTTTAATTTCTAGTATCAGCTGATGTTTGCTGGAGCATGAAGATGAAATCAGGAGATGTCCTTACTGAATCATCAGAGCTGAACTGGTGATGGAGAAACAGGTTTACCCTTAGGTGACATGAATGAGTTGAAGGGAAGTTATGAACTGTTTCTGACAGACAAATATACACCAAGCTCCTTTTTTTGTGTAGCTGACAGCTGGTAACTGTGCAGGGGCGGATCTAGCAAAGCTTTTGCCAGGGGGCCAGGTAGGGCATTAACAGAGAAAGGTGGACATAAAGATATACTTTTCTTTCTTACTCTCATATAAAATATTTAGCTTTTATTAAATAGTTATCTGAATCTCACAACCAAAGTTTGTATAATAATACACAAGATTGGCTGTAGACCATTGTTCATATTTCAGAACACTGTGTAAAAATAACAAAAAACAAAAAGTGAATGCATGTGTGAAAAGTGGTCCATAATGTAATGCTTCAAAGCATGTTCATGCAAACATTGTCGGGTCTGCCGTGGTACAATGGGACTTCTGCTCATGAACCTGTGTGCACAGCGTCTGCAAATCGGCACTGTACGAAGTAACTTCATCTTTACACAAAACTGTAAGCTGTCATCTGTGAAGCGTGAGCGGTGTTTGTTTTTACCATAGTTCATGGTGGAGAATGGGTGCTCTTCTGAGTTTTGCTCTCTGTAGCCGTATGAATGGCAAACTACACTGATTACTAGCGGCATAGGCACACATAAAATTTCTTCTGAAATTTTCGCTTTCTAGTTGTGTGGATGCTTTAGGCATCCACACTATTGAGTTCCTGTTTCTCTTTATTCTTTATTCTACTTTATTCTTATTATTATTGTGTGGATGCTTTATGCATCCACACTATTGAGTTCCTGTTTCTCTTTATTCTTTATTATTCTACTATATTATTATTATTATTCTAGTTGCCACTTTTGTACTTTTTTTGGCACTTATCTACTTCCACAATTTTCAGCCGATTTTCACCGTTCAAATTTTAAACTATTCTGCTATTTCTGCTAATGATGGCTATGACTTTTGGTATTTTTAACTATTATACTTTTTAAAATATTAAGCTTTTTTCCTTTAATTTGTCCCATTGAAATGAATGGGAAACTTCCGCAATTCTGCTAAAACTTGCTTGTTTTTGAAACTTAACTACTTTTTCCTACTTTCACGTAGAACAACCATTCAAATTTTAAAATGTTCACAAATTATTGGGCTATTCATGAATGATTCAGCTTTTTCATATCTGTTACAGTTTTATTTTTATCCCTCTTAAAGTTTTGAGTTGCAAAATTGTTATTTTTCAGAAAATACATGCGTTGTTATGGTTGCTATGCACTTGGCTTCCAGTGTGCCACTGTAGGTTTCGCAGTCTTCTCTTCATGTCCAAACAACTTCTTGCTACTTGCTCAATTTTCACTCAACTTCCACAAATTATACATCAAAACGTAGGCATTTTTGCTGGCTTTTCGAAAATGTCACCATCATTGTTGTGAGATTTATAGAATTTTGGCAAATCTCCTCAGACCAACACAAAGTCTGAAAACTCTCCATAGAAAGTCAATGGAGAGTTTGTTCAAAATCACCGCTTGATTTCTGTAATGAGAGGCATATTCGAATCATCATATCTCCTTAATGAAGCGAAGTTAAAACATGAGGCTTGTCCCAGTATATCTTCAGACACTCCTGACACTCACAATTCAATAATTTTTTTCTCACCTATTACCGTTCTGAAATGAGTTAGACTTGTTTGAGGGTAGGAAATTCGTCCCTCGCTCAGATTTCTTCAGATTTCAAACTCTGGAAATGAGGCACTTTTTTCTCTCGTCATATCTTTTTGATGGATTTCCACAGAGACCTGAAAATTTCCATGACTGTTCACCAAAGCCTGCTGTCTCTTACGGTGAAAGAATGATATCGATACTCCAAATAGATTTAGAGTTAGAAAGCGTTGTTTGAGGGGAAGTCAAGGCAGTTTTTGCTGCGCCTCTACTCAGTTATGGTGCATTACAAGTCAAATATCTTCAATAATTCATATTTTAATGATAAATTGTCAACACTGTAAGATTCCCCCATCTCTTCTGAACAAAACGGTGTAAGAATGACCGTTCTAGTCCCTACGGTTAGGAAATTATGGCCACTTGTTTGAGAGGAATCCTCACTATGAGAAATAGACTGCAAAAATCCTGCCTCTCTCTGTTCTGAGTGTGTGTAAAAACGGCTGCACCTGTTTTGGCGGGAAAAAGTACACAGCCTCTCTGATTGGTGGATTCAAATTTAGCAGCTCCCAGGCTGCTTGAATGACCTAGCAAGTTGCTCCTCTCTCCCTGTGTGTGTGTGTGTGTGTGTGTGTGTGTGTGTGTGTGTGTGACTGTGTGTGTGACAGAGAGAGAGAAAGAGAGTTTTTATGGGAGCATCTTATTGTATGATTTAAATTCAATATATTTAGACTGGTTGACTGAATTTGATCCTGTGTGTGTCTCTCTGTGCATGTGTGTTTCCATATGTTTCCATATTTGTGATTGTGTGACTGTTACACTTTTTTTGCTGAGTTTTTTTTTTCATTTAACAAGTACATTTGAGAGACCCTTAGCATGTTCAGCATTTTTTCAGCTGTCCATTTTCCTTTTCCAATTTTTCTGTTTAAGTTATTACTATTGTGCTGAATCATGCTATTTCTGCTATTTTATAAGATTTGTGCTAAATATAGTATTTCTGCCCAATATAGTATTTCTGATTAATTATACTTTTTCTACCAAATCATGTTACAGTATTTTTGCTTTTTATACCATTTTTATAGGATATTTATATTGCTTAATATAGTATTTCTGCTTTTTATAGGATTTGTGCTTAATACAGTATTTCTGCTAAATGTAGTATTTATGCTTAATCACACTATTATTATATATTTCTGCCAGGTCCCCAGCCAGCCAATCATATCTGAGGTCTGCCGTTTCTTCTCTCGTCATATCTCAGCGACGGATGTACAAAGAGCAATGAAAATCGCAGTCAAAGTACACCAAAGTCCGCTGATTCACCCAGTACAAGAATTATGCTTCTAGTCAACCTACTTTTTGAGTTACACGACGTTTTGTAACTCCAAAAAACGGCGCTCTTTGCCTCTCACCGCGATCTAATTCTGACTGCTCATCACCCTGTTTCCCAAGAGCTCACTGTCTTTCCCAGTGGCACAGCTGGTAAGGAAATTATAGCCATTTGTTTGAGGGGAATCCTCACTATGAAAAATAGACTGCACAAATCCTGTCTCTGTGCTGCGTGTGTAAAAACAGGTGCACCTGTTTTGGCGGGAAAAAGTACATAGCCTTTCTGATTGGTGGATTCAAATTAAGCAGCTCCAGGCTTTTTGACCTACCTAGAAACATACAGGAAACACTGTATGTACAGCCCCTGTTTGTTCACTTGCTTCTGCTGCTGCTGCGTGTGTGTGTGTGTGTGTGTGTGTGTGTGTGTGTGTGTGTGTGTGAGAGAGAGAGAGAGAGAGAGAGGGCGAGAGAGAGTTTTTATGGGAGCATCTTATTGTATGATTTAAATTCAATATATTTAGACTGGTTGACTGAATTTGATCCTGTGTGTGTCTCTCTGTGCTTGTGGGACTTTTTTCAGCTGTCCATTCTGCTTTTCCAATTTTTCTATTTAAGTTATTACTATTGTGCTAAGTCATAGCATTTGTGCTGCTTTTCAGTATTTGTGCTAAATACAGCATTTCTGCTAAATCATACTATTTCTGCTATTTTATAGGATTTGTACTTAATATAATATTTCTGCTTAATTATAGTATTTGTGCTAAAACATAGTATTTCTACTAAATGCAGTATTTCTGGGTAATCATTGTATTTCTATATATTTCTGCCAGGTCCCCAGGGAGTCAGTCCTCTGTAAGGACTGTAATATTCAAATTTACCTATCAGGACCTGGACGGCTTCCCAGCCAGCCAATCATATCTGAGGCCTGGCACATTCAAATTTGCATATTGGGGCATTCATGGCTTCCCAGCCAGCCAATCATATCTGAGTCCTGGCACATTCAAATTTGCATATTGGGACCTTCATGGCTTCCCAGCCAGCCAATCATATCTGGGTCCTGGCACATTTAAATTTGCATATTGTTGTCTTCATGGCTTCCCAGCCAGCCAATCATATCTGAGTCCTGGCACATTTAAATTTGCATATTGGGACCTTCGTGGCTTCTAAGCCCACCAATCATCTATGTCATATATCTCTAATATTTCATATTTGTATTTTAAATGGTCAACATTTCAAGATTCCCCCATGTCTTCTGAACAAAACGGTCTCAGAATGACTGTTTTAGCCCCTACGGTTAGGAATTTATGGCTGTTTGTTTGAGGGGAGTCCTGACTATGAGAAATAGACTGCAAAAATCCTGTCTCTCTCTGTGCTGCATGTGTAAAAGCCTGCACTTGGTGCACCAGTTTTGGCGGGAAAAGCACACAACCTCTCTGATTGGTGGATTCAAATTGAGAAGCTCACAGCTGTTTGACTGACCTAGAAACATGCTGTTAACAGCCCCTGTTCACTTGCTGCTGCTGCTGTGTGTGTGTGTGTGTGTGTGTGTGTGTGAGAGAGAGAGAGACAGAGAGAGAGAAAGAAAGACACACACAAAGACCTTTTTTAGGGCAGCATCTCATTGGTCGATAAAAATATAATATATTCAGACTGGTTGACTGGCATAGACCCTGTTTGTGTGTGTCTCTCACTGTACATTTGTGTATCCATATTTGATTTTCTGTGTATTTGGTGATTTGTGTATCCATATTTGATGTTGTGTATCTGTTGGCTTTTCTTATTTTTTTTTTTCTAAATGAATTTTTATTTTATTTTTTCACAGGTGAACAAAAATTAGTTTTGAGCGAACTTAACCATGTTCCTTTTTATTCAGCTTATCATTTTACCTTTCCAATATTTTCACTTAAGTTATTACTATTCTGCTCAATCATATTATCTGTTCTAAATCATTGTTATTAAGCTATGTTGTAGGATTTCAGCTAAATCATAGTATTTCTACTATATTATATTTTTCTTTCTAAATATAGCATTTCTGCTATAGAATAGTGTTTCTGCTATATTATAATATTTGTGCTAAACTGGAGTATTTTTGCTAAAACATAGTATTTATATAAAATTACAATATTCATAGTATATTACAGTGTCTCTGGTAAATCACAGCATTTCTGCTATGTTGTACTGTTTTTCTAAATCATAGTATTTCTGTAATGTTTAAGAATGTTTGGCTAAATATATTCTTTCTGTTATCTTATACTATTTCTCCTAAATTCTTGTATTTTTGAGAAGTTATCGTGTTTCTGGTAAGTTACAATATTTCTGCTAAGTTCTGCTATGCTATTGTATTTCTGCCAAGTATTATGTTTCCTCTAAGATATTGCAGTTCTGCTAAGTTACTACATTTTAGCAAAGTTCCTTTGCTTCTGCAAAGTTTTTACAATTTCTCCAACTTCTCAGCTTTTTCAGCTAGTTTCAGCAGAAAGCTTCAGCTTTAAAGCATCCACACTGCATTTTCGCAGGAAATGCAAATTTTTCTAGTTATTATTATCCTACTTTATTATTCTAGTTGCCACTTTTGTACTTTTTTTGGCACTTTTCTACTTCCACAATTTTCAGCCGATTTTCGCCGTTCAAATTTTAAACTATTCTGCTATTTCTGCTAATGCGCGCTATGACTTTTGGTATTTTTAAGTATTATACTTTTTAAAATATTAAGCTTTTTTCCTTTAATTTGTCCCATTGAAATGAATGGGAACCTTCAGCAATTCTGCTAAAACTTGCTTGTTTTTGAAACTTAACTACTTTGTCCTACTTTCGCCTAGAACAACCATTCAAATTTTAAAATGTTCACAAATTATTGGGCTATTCATGAATGATTCAGCTTTTTCATATCTGTTACGTTTTCATCTTATCCCTCTTTAAGTTTTGAGTTTCATTTTGTGATTTTTCACAAAATACATGCGTTGTTATGGTTGCTATGCACTTGGCTTCAGTGTGCCACTGAAAGTTTGCAGTCTTCTCTTCATGTCCGAACAACTTCTTGCTACTTACTCAATCTTCACTCCACTTCCACAATTTATACATCAAAACGTAGGTATTTTTGCTGGCTTTCAGAAAATGTTACTATCATTGTTGTGGGATTTATAGAATTTTGGCAAATCTCCTCAGACCAACACAAAGTCTGAAAACTCTCCATAGAAAGTCAATGGAGAGTTTGTTCAAAATCACCGCTGGATTTCTGTAATGAGAGGCATATTCGAATCGTCATATTTCCTTAACGAAGCGAAGTTAAGACATGAGGCTTGTGCCAATATATCTTCAGACACTCCTGACGCTCACAATTCAAGAATTTTTTTCTCATCTATTACCATTTGGCCATGAATTGGGTTTGTTTGAGGGTAGGAAATTTGTCCCTCGCTCAGATTTCTTCAGATTTCAAACTCTGGAAATGAGGCACTTTTTTCTCTCGTCATATCTTTTTGATGGATTTCCACAGAGACCTGAAAATTTCCATGACTGTTCACCAAAGCCTGCTGTCTCTTACAGTGAAAGAATGATATCAATACTCCAAATAGATTTAGAGTTAGAAAGCGTTGTTTGAGGGCAAGTCAAGGCAGTTTTCGCTTGCCTCTACTCAGTTATGGTGCATTACAAGTCAAATATCTTTAATAATTCATATTTTAATGATAAATTGTAAACACTTGAAGATTCCCCCATCTCTTCTGAACAAAACGGTGTAAGAATGACCGTTCTAGCCCCTACGGTTAGGAAATTATGGCCATTTGTTTGAGAGGAATCCTCACTATGAGAAATACACTGCAGAAATCCTGTCTCTCTCTGTGCTGAGTGTGTAAAAACGGCTGCACCTGTTTTGGCGGGAAAAAGTACACAGCCTCTCTGATTGGTGGATTCAAATTTAGCAGCTTCCAGGCTGCTTGACTGACCTAGAAACTTCCTTGTCTCTCCCTATGTATGTGTGTGGTGTGTGTGTGTGTGTGTGTGTGTGTGTGTGTGAGAGACAGAGAGAGAGAAAGAGAGGGCGAGAGAGAGTTTTTATGGGAGCATCTTATTGTATGATTTAAATTCAATATATTTAGACTGGTTGACTGAATTTGATCCTGTGTGTGTCTCTCTGTGCTTGTGTGTTTCCATATGTGTCCATATTTGTGATTGTGTGACTGTTATACTTTTTTTTGCTGATTTTTTTTTTCATTTAACAATTACATTTGAGGGACCCTTAGCATGTTCAGCATTTTTTCAGCTGTTCATTTTGCTTTTCCAATTTTTCTGTTTAAGTTATTAGTATTGTGCTGAATCATACTAATTCTGCTATTTTATAAGATTTGTGCTAAATATAGTATTTCTGCCAAATATAGTATTTCTGATTAATTATAGTTTTTCTACCAAATCATAGTACAGTATTTTTGCTTTTTATAGGATTTGTGCTTAATACAGTATTTCTGCTAAATGTAGTATTTATGCTTAATCATACTATTACTATATATTTCTGCCAGGTCCCCAGGCAGCCAATCCTCTGAGGACTGAGACATTCAAATTTACATATCAGGGCCTGCACGGCTTCCCAGCCAGCCAATCATATCTGAGGTCTGCCCTTTCTTCTCTCGTCATATCTCAGCGACGGATGTACAAAGAGCAATGAAAATCACAGTCAAAGTACACCAAAGTCCGCTGATTCACCCAGTACAAGAATTATGCTTCTAGTCCACCTAGTTTTTGAGTTACACGACGTTTTGTAACTCCAAAAAACGGCGCTCTTTGCCTCTCACCGCGATCTAATTCTGACTGCTCATCACCCTGTTTTCCAGGCACTCGTTCTCTTTCCCAGTGGCACAGTTTGTAATGACACAGGTCTGCAACCCAAAGGTCGTGGGTTCAATTCCACCTTGGTCAACATGTTTTTTTCCCTACAAATTAATACACTGTCACAGACCACTAATTCATATTCATCATTTATTACAATTCTGCAAACTTTTATGATTTTAGCAGCTTTTCTAATATTGACCTCAGATCCTTGTTAACACTCCATGGCACAAATACTGTTCCCTTTAGGCTCTGTGTATGTGTGTGTGTATCAATATTTCTCCCATTTTAAAGTATTACTCCTCTATAATTGTATTTCTGTTAAATCAAAGTACTTTTACTGCATCTTAGTACTTCTGCTCAATCATAGTATTTTGCCAAATCATGGTTTTTGTGCCAAATCATAATATTTGTGTTATGTTATAGTATTACTACTAAGTGGAGGAATTTCTGTCATGTTACAGTATATGTGCTGATTACAGTATTTCTGTATAATAGAATTTTGGCAAATCTCCTCAGACCAACACAAAGTCTGGAAACTCTGCATAGAAAGTCAATGGAGAGCTTGTTCACAATCACCGCTGGATTTCTCTAATGAGAGGCATTTTCAAATCGTCATATCTCCTTAACGAAGCGAAGTTAAGACATGAGGCTTGTGCCAATATATCTTCAGACACTCCTGACGCTCACAATTCAAGAATTTCTTTCTCACCTATTACCATTTGGCCATGAATTGGGTTTGTTTGAGGGTAGGAAATTCGTCCCTTGCTCAGATTTCTTCAGCTTTCAAACTCTGGAAATGAACCACTTTTTTCTCTCGTCATATCTTTTTGATGGATTTCCACACAGACCTGAAAATTTCCATGACTGTTCACCAAAGCCTGCTGTCTCTTACGGTGAAAGAATGATATCGATACTCCAAATAGATTTAGAGTTAGAAAGCATTATTTGAGGGCAAGTCAAGACAGTTTTCGCTTTGCCTCTACTCAGTTATGGTGCATTAGAAGTCAAATATCTTCAATAATTCATATTTCAAGATAAATTGTCAACACCTTAAGATTCCCCATCTCTTCTGAACAAAACGGTGTAAGAATGACTGTTCTAGCCCTACGGTTAGGAAATTATAGCCATTTGTTTGAGGGGAATCCTCACTATGAAAAATAGACAGCACAAATCCTGTCTCTGTGCTGCATGTGTGTAAAACAGGTGCACCTGTTTTGGCGGGAAAAAGTACACAGCCTCTCTGATTGGTGGATTCAAATTCAGCAGCTCCCAGGCTGTTTGGCTGACCTAGAAACTTGCTTGTCTCTCCTGTGTGTGTGTGTGTGTGTGTGTGTGTGTGTGTGTGTGACAGAGAGAGAGAGAAAGGAGGGCGAGAGAGAGTTTTATGGGAGCATCTTATGTATGATTTAAATTCAATATATTTAGACTGGTTGACTGAATTTGATCCTGTGTGTGTCTCTCTGTGCTTGTGTGTTTCCATATGTCTCCATATTTTTGATTGTGTGACTGTTGTACTTTCTTTTGCCGATTTCTTTTTCATTTAACAATTACATTTGAGGGACCCTTAGCATGTTCAGATTTTTCAGGTGTTCATTTTGCTTTCTAATTTTCTATTTAAGTTATTACTATTGTGCTAAGTCATAGCATTTCTGCTGCTTTTCAGTATTGTGCTAAATACAGCATTTCTCCTGATAATACTATTTCTGCTATTTCATAAGATTTGTGCTAATATAGTGTTTCTGCTAAAAAAAAAAAAAAAAAGTATTTCTGCCAAATAGTATTTTTGATTAATTATAGTTTTTCTACCAATCATAGTATAGTTTTACTGCTTTCATATGGCTTCTAAGACAACCAATCATATCTGAGGGCTTGCACATTCAAATTTGCATATTTTTACCTTCATGGCTTCCCAGCCAGCCAATCATATCTGAGGGCTGGCACATTCAATTTGCATATTGGGGCATTCATGGCTTCTAAGACAACCATCATATCTGAGGGCTGGCACATTCAAATTTGCATATTGTTGC
>NW_020327640.1:0-32553 GCF_001858045.2 Oreochromis niloticus
TTCACTATCAATAAAATCATAGCACCCGCCCAGCAGTATATAAATTCCGTCATGCTAGCTAGTACGCAGTACGAGTTATTGTAACTGACTGTAAAAAGTCAGCACAACGAAAATAAACTCCACCTAAACTTGGTTTATATCTGACCCAGATAAACTGCAGGTCATTAACTTCTTCCTGAAGTTCAGTTCACCTGACGCTCCGACCGGCGGCTGCCTCGGGTCTCTCCTCGACTCCTGCCTCCCCTTCCCTCATCCACCTGCTGGCCTCCACCACTTGTTAATTTTACTGAATCTGTGGAAGCTCCGCCATAGCCACCACCAAACAACTGAGTTATTTTTACACACCGATCGCTTTGGTCAGTCCACCACCAAAAAAATAATAATAATGATGAAATCGGGCCACCGAGCAAAGCCTTAGCCCGATGGCCAGTCCAGCTACGGTCGTGCGTGCTATCAGTTAACCCTTCGCGTGCCAACGGTGGCACGTGCCTAGGGTTGCGACCCCTGATTTATAACTACTAATGGCATTATGTAGCTTACAAAGTTATAGTTATGTTTATTTAAGTGAAGCTTTGATCCAGAGAAGAAAATGATGTTAGGACCTACAGGGATCTGGTATGTTTAATATGTTCTACCGTTGCTGTTACCATAGAACCGATATACACATATATATGTATATTGGGGTAGGGGGGCTTTTTACTAAGTTAGCTAATTTTTAACCATTTCATTTGAAAAAGTGTCAATTTGAAGGCTTTAAATCAAAGTAACACCTTTTTTCACATTCATACACCAGTCGGTAATAAATTCTACACCTTCCTGGAAAATTTAAAGCATACAGCAATTTACCGGGAAAGTCTTGGAATACACTTATTTTGATGACATTAAAACTTGATATTCACACTGGAACTTGTTAATTATTATAGTCATCTAGTGACTCTTAAATAATTGAAGAAATTTTTGAATTTTGTACCAGGTGACTGTCGATGGTCGGGGTCCACGACGAGCATCTTCAGCTTTGCTGTTATGATGAACATGAGTACAAAAGATCCAAGATGCAGTAGTTGTTGTCGCTTTCTAGTAATCCGCTTTCTGTAGAAATATTCTCCAAACGTATCTATCCACAGCTGAGCTTGGAGCAGGTCAGACAAGTCAAGAGCAAGTGTAAAGGGACGACTGGAACCTTGTGCAGCATTCATATACCTAAGCGGGCCTGGTTACGGTTGCTACATGCGTGTGCACGTGATAGAACTATATGAATTGAGCCCATGCAATGTAATTTACAGTAAAGTTATGGTCATTATAGTTACTGCCTTTGTTACCTTTATGGGAGTCTATAACCATGTAGGTATATCCAGAATAACACAGATATTAGAAGCGCAAGTCAGTACCTGAGATGTTTGCTTGAGTGATAACATTAGCATATGCTAATATTACGTCTTCACATTTTTCTTTTCAAAGGTAACAAACTTAGCGTTCTCGCTACTTACCATGCTGTAATACAGCTATATGCTAGCACAGACATTTAACAAATGTTTTTAAAATGCTAGCCGTGCTAATTAGCCTTAGGATTGCTTGAGGTCTTGTTTCGTAGGAGCTTAGGCCTTAAGACATAACATATAGCAAGAACCTATAACGATAATTGACATTGACCCCCTTTGTGATTATAGCAGCTGTGTGTATGTCATGGCATGTTTTAAAATGCCACCTGAAATTTATGCACCAGTGCAAGGAGGGGGTTCTTGATAGTTTTGTACTTTGGCCCATGGCGTATGGGTGTAACGGAGAATCAGCCAATCAATCGCACCGTCTGAGCGCAGGTTCCAGTCCTGGTTGGGACAAAGGCTGTGTTACATTATCAAAAGATAAACATCATTTTAATTTAGTTCATGTGGATAACATTTATTTTTCACTTTGCTTTTCTTATTATTTGATTATCATTTTTATCATTTAAATGATCATTTATCATTTTATTTATATTACAGTGTTACGGCCTGTGGAGTATTATGTACCTATACTGTGTAAAGGAATATCTTTTATTTATTTATGTATTATTCACATTATTTATTGTACAATGCTTTGGTGCCACGGGATTTTAGCATGCCTCAATGTCTCACACATTCATTCCGCTAACATAAGGTATCTCAGGAAGTTGGAAGCAGGCGTTCACACAGGAAGAGTTAATCTTTTGTCTTCTCCACTGTAAGAGGAAGCAAGGAGTGTGAACTTTTCTCTGGGGAAGACCAAAGGTGTGAAAACAGCGGTGTACTGCCTTTTGGTTCTGTAGAAGGTGTTTAAACCCAAGGCTGTGTTGGGTTCAGCAGAGACTCTGCCTTGGGTTTAACCCACGATGGCTGCTCTCACCAAGTAGGTTTTGCTGTTTTTGATGAAAGGATGTTAGCTACATCCTACGTTGTCTGTAGGCTTTATTTAATGGAAACGTCCACAAACTGTCACAAAGTATATAACTCAGAATAAACTGTATCATCTCAAAACTGTGACGATACAGTTTTGAGATGATACAGACCAGACATACTCTTCAGTTATGCAGACATCCAACTTTTAATACAAAGGTTAAAGTTAAAACTATAATTCAGATACATTCTGATGGCATAGAAAATTAAGCTTATGCATAATTTCAATAAGGAAGATCTGTAATAACTCATTTGTCTGCTTCCTGGTGGCTGCTAGTTTATATCTATTCAGAATCAGAATCAGAATACTTTATTGATCCCTAGGGGAAATTATTTTTCGTTACAGTGCTCCATTATAAACAAACATTAACAAAGACAGACAATACACTAACTAAGAATAGCACAATATATTCAGGTATATATATATACATAAAGTCACTATACATAAAAGTCACTATTAATAATAGCTGAAAAAGAACATGTGCAAGAAGGGTGTAGCTGTTGCAGTAAACAGTGTGTTAAGTGGATGAGTTGTACAGGGAGATGGCCACAGGCAGGAATGATTTCCTGTGCCGTTCAGTGGTGCTTTTCGGTAATCTCAGTCTCTCACTCAACGTGCTCCTGTGACTGACCAGCATGTCATGGAGTGGGTGGGAGGTGTTATCCAACATTGTCTTTATCTTGGACAACATCCGCCTCTCCGACACCACCTTGAGGGAGTCCAGCTCCATCCCCACAACATTACTGGCCTTACGAATCAGTTTATGGAGTCTGTTGGCATCTGCGACCCTCAGCCTGCTCCCCAGCATGCACGGCATAGAGGATCGCACTGGCCACAACAGACTCGCAGAAAATCCTGAGCATTTTCTGGCAGATGTTGAAGGACCTCAGTCGCCTCAAAAAATAGAGACGACTCTGGCCCTTTCTGTAAAGTGCTGTGGTGTTTTTAGCCCAGTCCAGTTTATTGTCAATGTGTACTCCAAGGTATTATAGTCCTCCACAATGTCACACTGACCCCTTGGATTGAAACAGGGGTCAAGTGTTTCCTGGTCTTCCTGAAGTCCACTATCATTCCTTAGTCTTTGCCACGTTGAGCTGCAGATGATTCTGCTCACACCACGTGACAAAGGAGTCGACCACAGCCCGGTACTCTGTCTCATCATCCCTGTTGATGCATCCAACCACCGCAGAGTCATCAGAAAACTTCTGAAGATGGCAGGTCTCTGTGCAGTGGCTGAAGTCTGTGGTGTAGAGGGTGAAGAGAAGGGGGAGAGACAGTCCCCTGTGGTGCCCGTGTGTTGCTGATTACCTTGTCAGACACACACTGTGGGAGACGTACATATTGTGGTCTTTCTGTCAGGTAATCAACAATCCAGGACACCAGAGAAGCATCCACCTGCATCGCTGTTAACTTATCACCCAGGAGGGTCGGCCTGATGGTGTTGAAAGCACATTCATTTTCCAGCACAAACTCAGTACTGGCTTCATTACTTTCTTCCAGTTATGCTCTTGCCTGCCTTCTCCAAGCAACTCAGCCTCCACTCTGCATGCTTTAAATCTGTTGCTCTTCTGCTTCTGCTATTCTGCGTTTCAGATCCTCAGCCATGCAGCCCGCCTCCTCTCCTTTCTCCTCCTCACCGTGGTCACTTGGAACCCTGTCCAGCCTCCATCTTCATCACTACCAGCATGTTGACTCTGGGGTGGGGCTTGTGCAAAATCCTGCCACTGCTGAGATTCCTTCTGCTATGATGGGTCATTGGAGTCTAAGTGCCTAACAGTTACATTTATTTCTGTATCTCAATAAATCATGTTGGTTTTTTCCACATGATCTTTCCTTATTGAACTGTTTTGTAGATAAGCTTCAAGCCAGCAAGCAACAATACCTAAACCAAAAATATTATCACCAGAAGTGAGAAAGTGTCTGGACTATCTCCAGCTGTGTTGCATGTATTAAAGATAACTTCAGACACTGTCTGGTTGTCATGTCTGAAACAGGCTGTACAGTCACACAGATAAAGACATCAGTCATGTCTCTAATGATATAAATCAACCAGAAAGATTATAAAGACAAAGCTGTGAGACGCCACTAGAGAAAGGATGGCTTGTTATCATTACATGAAATGATTTAGAATTAATATGTAAGCTTTCAGGGCAGCACTCACAACTTTTTCAAACTGATTACCTGATGGTAAGCTTACACAGATATATAAACATACAGGTGAACTCTAAGAGGTTATAAAGAAGAGAGCTGTGCTTTTACAGAACACAATTTATTTACATTTTATATTTACAATCAGTTTTTATTTATATAACAAAATAAACATTACGAAACTAGAACAAAACTATAAACTGTTATAAACCTGTTTCAGGTCCATTTGGCAGAACCTGCAGAGGCGGCCTGTTTGTTGGGTTCTGGCCTTTCCTCTTTTTCTCCATCCTTTCCTCTGACCTCTTCCTGGTAGCATCCAGATCCCTTTGGAAAAATTCTGTCTGGGCAAATTCCTCAAAGGGCATTTTCGGGTTACTGATTCCCTCAGCAGCATAAGTTTGATGCACCTTGTTGGAACAATAGAAATAGAGCACAGGCCTCTCTGGTAAAATAGTGGACGGTGGATCCGTGTGTCTCATATTGAGACTTGGGCTGTCCACAGGCAAGACAAGTCTTTGTCTGCCTTCTTTTTCCCTCAGGCTGCTGCTGCTGCTGTTGCTTTTCTAAGATGCCCTCCACAATCTTCTCTATTGAGTCAGTGGTGCAGACAGGGCAGGAGGAGGCGGGTTAAAGACGGCAGGCTCTATGGTGACTACGGGAACACTAGTTGTTTCACTGCCTTCCGTTAATGAGTGCCACAGCTGCTGAGTCTCCAGAAGTTTTTCTGGGCTTGTGTTCAAAGATGAATTGGTGTTGAGAAGCTTAGCCAAGTGCTTCACATAACGGGATATGTGCACCTTGGATGTGGGATGCAGCAGGCTGTTGGGATCTGCAGCAGAACGATGGACCATGTCTGCATAATCTTGATCCACAAGCTTCAGGATGTCCTTCTTCCCATGGTACTTTTGCAGCAGATCATCTATTGCCTCTTTCATGCGTCGTGTCCAGCGTGTGTGGTCCAGCACAAAAACCCGACCACCTGTCTTTATAGGTCCAGTGCACCCAGATTAAAACTTTGGGTGTAAGATTCAGATAATTATTTATTAAAAGCTACATATTTTAAATGAGAATAAGAAAGAAAAGTATGTCTTTGTGCCCCCTTTTCCCTGTTCATGCCCTATCGGCCCCCCTGGCTAAACTTGCTAGATCCGCCCCTGCACAGTTACCAGCCGTCAGCTACGTAGAAAAGGATCCTAGTGTAGAAAGTAATATTAAATAAATTCTAACAACAGCTTATCAAGCTTAAACGTGCTTCTGTTGTTCAGCCGCTGGTTTCCTCTTTCTGGCGCGAAGTGGGCCAAAAACAAAGAAGAGAGACGGACTCTCGACAGAAAAGCCGATCAGCTGATCATTAAGCAGTTTCACGATTGAAGTAGCAGCAGCAGAGGGAGAGAGAAGAGGCAGTCGCGCTATATATCGGTTGTTAAACTTAACGCTGGAATGCTTTACAAACATTCAGAGATGAACTTAAACACTTGCTTTACTTCTCTCTGGGATAACTTCCTCGGAGATGAAATGCTGGTTTGGTAGCGAGGCTACAAATACACACAGGCGCTGTATCACATGACGCATACTGCTGCAACGTGCTACGGTTATGAGCCGAGTTACGCCGTGTTGCAAGTTTTGTGAGATGCTTTTTTGATATTTAATGGATCGGATTACATTTTTTATTTTTCGCCGATATCCAGTAATTCAGGTCAGTATCGGACCGATACCGATACGTAATATCTGATCGGTCCATCTCTAATTTCCGACACTGAAAAGCACAAAGGTCAACTTTAACATTAAAAGGTGTAAAAACAAGTACAAGATATTTACAATAAGCAGACCTCAGTGAAAGAAAGTGTCTTTCCAACACTGAAAAGGTTAAAGGTCAAGTTTAAAGGTGTAAAAACAAATACAGGATATTTACAATAAGCAGACCTCAGTGCAAGAAAGTGTCTTTCCAACTCTGAAAAGGTCAAAGGTCAACTTTAAAGGTGTAAAAACAAGTACAAGATATTTACAATAAGCAGATCTCAGTGCAAGAAAGTGTCTTTCCAACACTGAAAAGGTCAAAGGTCAACTTTAACATTAAAAGGTGTAAAAACAAGTACAAGATATTTACAATAAGCAGACCTCAGTGCAAGAAAGTGTCTTTCCAACACTGGAAAGGTCAAAGGTCAACTTTAACAGTAAAAGGTGTTCAAACAAGTACAAGATATTTACAATAAGCAGACCTCAGTGCAAGAAAGTGTCTTTCCAACACTGAAAAGGTCAAAGGTCAACTTTAAAGGTGTAAAAACAAGTATAAGATATTTACAATAAGCAGACCTCAGTTCAAGAAAGTGTCTTTCCAACACTGAAAAGGTCAAAGGTCAACTTTAAAGGTGTAAAAACAAGTACAAGATATTTACAATAAGCAGACCTCAGAGCAAGAAAGTGTCTTTCCAACACTGTAAAGGTCAAAGGTCAACTTTAAAGGTGTAAAAACAAGTACAAGATATTTACAATAAGCAGACCTCAGAGCAAGAAAGTGTCTTTCCAACACTGAAAAGGTCAAACGTCAACTTTAAAGGTGTAAAAACAAGTACAAGATATTTACAATAAGCAGACCTCAGTACAAGAAAGTGTCTTTCCAACACTGAAAAGGTCAAAGGTCAACTTTAAAGGTGTAAAAACAAGTACAAGATATTTACAATAAGCAGACCTCAGTACAAGAAATTGTCTTACCAACACTGAAAAGGTCAAAAGGTCAACTTTAAAGGTGTAAAAACAAGTACAAGATATTTACAATAAGCAGACCTCAGTGCAAGAAAGTGTCTTTCCAACACTGAAAAGGTCAAAGGTCAACTTTAACATTAAAAGGTGTAAAAACAAGTATAAGATATTTACAATAAGCAGACCTCAGTGCAAGAAAGTGTCTTTCCAACACTGAACAGGTCAAAGGTCAACTTTAACAGTAAAAGGTGTAAAACAAGTACAAGATATTTACAATAAGCAGACCTCAGTGCAAGAAAGTGTCTTTCCAACACTGAAAAGGTCAAAGGTCAACTTTAAAGGTGTAAAAACAAGTACAAGATATTTACAATAAGCAGACCTCAGTGCAAGAAAGTGTCTTTCCAACACTGAAAAGGTCAAAGGTCAACTTTAAAGGTGTAAAAACAAGTACAAGATATTTACAATAAGCAGACCTCAGTGCAAGAAAGTGTCTTTCCAACACTGAAAAGGTCAAAGGTCAACTTTAACAGTAAAAGGTGTAAAAACAAGTACAAGATATTTACAATAAGCAGACCTCAGTGCAAGAAAGTGTCTTTTCAACACTGAAAAGGTCAAAGGTCAACTTTAAAGGTGTAAAACAAGTACAGATATTTACAATAAGCAGACCTCAGTGCAAGAAAGTGTCTTTCCAACACTGAAAAGGTCAAAGGTCAACTTTAAAGGTGTAAAAACAAGTACAAGATATTTACAATAAGCAGACCTCAGTGCAAGAAAGTGTCTTTCCAACACTGAAAAGGTCAAAGGTCAACTTTAAAGGTGTAAAAACAAGTACAAGATATTTACAATAAGCAGACCTCAGAGCAAGAAAGTGTCTTTCCAACACTGAAAAGGTCAAAAGGTCAACTTTAAAGGTGTAAAAACAAGTACAAGATATTTACAATAAGCAGACCTCAGTGCAAGAAAGTGTCTTTCCAACACTGAAAAGGTCAAAGGTCAACTTTAACATTAAAAGGTGTAAAAAGAAGTATAAGATATTTACAATAAGCAGACCTCAGTGCAAGAAAGTGTCTTTTCAACACTGAAAAGGTCAAAGGTCAACTTTAAAGGTGTAAAAACAAGTACAGGATATTTACAATAAGCAGACCTCAGTGCAAGAAAGTGTCTTCCAACACTGAAAAGGTCAAAGGTCAACTTTAACAGTAAAAGGTGTAAAAACAAGTACAAGATATTTACAATAAGCAGACCTCAGAGCAAGAAAGTGTCTTTCCAACACTGAAAAGGTCAAAGGTCAACTTTAACATTAAAGGTGTAAAAACAAGTACAAGATATTTACAATAAGCAGACCTCAGTGCAAGAAAGTGTCTTTCCAACACTGAAAAGGTCAAAGGTCAACTTTAAAGGTGTAAAAACAAGTACAAGATATTTACAATAAGCAGACCTCAGTGCAAGAAAGTGTCTTTCCAACACTGAAAAGGTCAAAGGTCAACTTTAAAGGTGTACAAACAAGTACAAGATATTTACAATAAGCAGACCTCAGAGCAAGAAAGTGTCTTTCCAACACTGTTGTGGTCGCAAATTTTGAAGCCATTCTGATAACCTTCTCCCACCAACGATGTGGAGATCCAAATCCCATTAAAACCAAGACACTCAAAAAGATGCTCTGTAAAAGAGTAGAATTCTTGGAACAGAGTTTAATACACTGAATCATATGAACAGCAGGAAAAATACATACAGACATTTAGCAAGAAAATTACATAGCAGAAAGCAAGCAAAGCAAAACCCCGGGGTGTACAGCCTTAAGCACAGACAGTAGAGCAACACAGAGACGGACAGGTAGCAGCAGCAGGAGGAAAAGAGCTCTGGGGGCGTCCTCTGGTCCCCTAATATAGGGACCAGTATCGCCGCCCCTGCTGCTGGGTAACTTTCCCACACGCCCCGCACAGCTGCTGGGGTCAGATAGCGGCCAGAGTTCACACCTGGCGCTGGCTGAGGGCCCGGTCCAAAGTGACACCAATAGGTTAACCCTTTGCTTTACCCTCTGACAATAGGTCACAACATGGTCAAAGGTCACACATTAGTACAGCAAATAGCATAGTTTTTGTGATAATCTTATATTAATGTGAATAATACTTGGCCTAACTACATCAAATATATGAGTTAAATGCATTACATAAAAATAAACACTCCAGTGTAGGTTTATAGTGTGTGTGTGTACATGACAGTGATCTCATTATGTTGTTTTCAGTATCTCTGCTACCATGTAACATTTATTGTGTGCGTGTGTGTGTGTTCAGGATCTCTGTTACAATGTTACTGTTTTGGTTGTGCTGCGTTAAAAAGACGTTGAGTGTGTATTAGGGAAGGTCAGTTACCAGAGCTGGAGAGTGAGTTATTCAAGTGAACTCTCAACAGCATTAACTGCCCTGTTACTGTACCAACTTAATAAACCTCGATGAAGCAAAAATGTCTTGTGCTTAAGACTCTACATAGAAAGTTAAAATATATATGTTCAGTGCACATAGATATATAGAGTACATAGTTATACATATCATACAAAAATCCACTACACTGTAAAGGTCAAAGGTCAACTTTAAAGGTGTAAAAACAAGTACAAGATATTTACAATAAGCAGACCTCAGAGCAAGAAAGTGTCTTTCCAACACTGAAAAGGTCAAAGGTCAACTTTAAAGGTGTAAAAACAAGTACAAGATATTTACAATAAGCAGACCTCAGTACAAGAAAGTGTCTTTCCAACACTGAAAAGGTCAAAGGTCAACTTTAAAGGTGTAAAAACAAGTACAAGATATTTACAATAAGCAGACCTCAGAGCAAGAAAGTGTCTTTCCAACACTGAAAAGGTCAAAAGGTCAACTTTAAAGGTGTAAAAACAAGTACAAGATATTTACAATAAGCAGACCTCAGTGCAAGAAAGTGTCTTTCCAACACTGAAAAGGTCAAAGGTCAACTTTAACAGTAAAAGGTGTAAAAACAAGTACAAGATATTTACAATAAGCAGACCTCAGTGCAAGAAAGTGTCTTTCCAACACTGAAAAGGTCAAAGGTCAACTTTAAAGGTGTAAAAACAAGTACAAGATATTTACAATAAGCAGACCTCAGTGCAAGAAAGTGTCTTTCCAACACTGAAAAGGTCAAAGGTCAACTTTAAAGGTGTAAAAACAAGTACAAGATATTTACAATAAGCAGACCTCAGAGCAAGAAAGTGTCTTTCCAACACTGAAAAGGTCAAAAGGTCAACTTTAAAGGTGTAAAAACAAGTACAAGATATTTACAATAAGCAGACCTCAGTGCAAGAAAGTGTCTTTCCAACACTGAAAAGGTCAAAGGTCAACTTTAACATTAAAAGGTGTAAAAAGAAGTATAGATATTTACAATAAGCAGACCTCAGTGCAAGAAAGTGTCTTTTCAACACTGAAAAGGTCAAAGGTCAACTTTAAAGGTGTAAAACAAGTACAGGATATTACAATAAGCAGACCTCAGTGCAAGAAAGTGTCTTCCAACACTGAAAAGGTCAAAGGTCAACTTTAACATTAAAAGGTGTAAAAACAAGTATAAGATACTTACAATAAGCAGACCTCAGTGCAAGAAAGTGTCTTTCCAACACTGAAAAGGTCAAAGGTCAACTTTAACAGTAAAAGGTGTAAAAACAAGTACAAGATATTTACAATAAGCAGACCTCAGAGCAAGAAAGTGTCTTTCCAACACTGAAAAGGTCAAAGGTCAACTTTAACATTAAAAGGTGTAAAAACAAGTACAAGATATTTACAATAAGCAGACCTCAGTGCAAGAAAGTGTCTTTCCAACACTGAAAAGGTCAAAGGTCAACTTTAAAGGTGTAAAAACAAGTACAAGATATTTACAATAAGCAGACCTCAGTGCAAGAAAGTGTCTTTCCAACACTGAAAAGGTCAAAGGTCAACTTTAAAGGTGTACAAACAAGTACAAGATATTTACAATAAGCAGACCTCAGAGCAAGAAAGTGTCTTTCCAACACTGTTGTGGTCGCAAATTTTGAAGCCATTCTGATAACCTTCTCCCACCAACGATGTGGAGATCCAAATCCCATTAAAACCAAGACACTCAAAAAGATGCTCTGTAAAAGAGTAGAATTCTTGGAACAGAGTTTAATACACTGAATCATATGAACAGCAGGAAAAATACATACAGACATTTAGCAAGAAAATTACATAGCAGAAAGCAAGCAAAGCAAACCCCGGGGTGTACAGCCTTAAGCACAGACAGTAGAGCAACACAGAGACGGACAGGTAGCAGCAGCAGGAGGAAAAAGAGCTCTGGGGGCGTCCTCTGGTCCCCTAATATAGGGACCAGTATCGCCGCCCCCTGCTGCTGGGTAACTTTCCCACACGCCCGCACAGCTGCTGGGGTCAGATAGCGGCCAGAGTTCACACCTGGCGCTGGCTGAGGGCCCGGTCCAAAGTGACACCAATAGGTTAACCCTTTGCTTTACCCTCTGACAATAGGTCACAACATGGTCAAAGGTCACACATTAGTACAGCAAATAGCATAGTTTTTGTGATAATCTTATATTAATGTGAATAATACTTGGCCTAACTACATCAAATATATGAGTTAAATGCATTACATAAAAATAAACACTCCAGTGTAGGTTTATAGTGTGTGTGTGTACATGACAGTGATCTCATTATGTTGTTTTCAGTATCTCTGCTACCATGTAACATTTATTGTGTGCGTGTGTGTGTGTTCAGGATCTCTGTTACAATGTTACTGTTTTGGTTGTGCTGCGTTAAAAAGACGTTGAGTGTGTATTAGGGAAGGTCAGTTACCAGAGCTGGAGAGTGAGTTATTCAAGTGAACTCTCAACAGCATTAACTGCCCTGTTACTGTACCAACTTAATAAACCTCGATGAAGCAAAAATGTCTTGTGCTTAAGACTCTACATAGAAAGTTAAAATATATATGTTCAGTGCACATAGATATATAGAGTACATAGTTATACATATCATACAAAATCCACTACACTGTAAAGGTCAAAGGTCAACTTTAAAGGTGTAAAAACAAGTACAAGATATTTACAATAAGCAGACCTCAGAGCAAGAAAGTGTCTTTCCAACACTGAAAGGTCAAAGGTCAACTTTAAAGGTGTAAAACAAGTACAAGATATTTACAATAAGCAGACCTCAGTACAAGAAAGTGTCTTTCCAACACTGAAAAGGTCAAAGGTCAACTTTAAAGGTGTAAAAACAAGTACAAGATATTTACAATAAGCAGACCTCAGAGCAAGAAAGTGTCTTTCCAACACTGAAAAGGTCAAAAGGTCAACTTTAAAGGTGTAAAAACAAGTACAAGATATTTACAATAAGCAGACCTCAGTGCAAGAAAGTGTCTTTCCAACACTGAAAAGGTCAAAGGTCAACTTTAACATTAAAAGGTGTAAAAACAAGTATAAGATATTTACAATAAGCAGACCTCAGTGCAAGAAAGTGTCTTTCCAACACTGAACAGGTCAAAGGTCAACTTTAACAGTAAAAGGTGTAAAAACAAGTACAAGATATTTACAATAAGCAGACCTCAGTGCAAGAAAGTGTCTTTCCAACACTGAAAAGGTCAAAGGTCAACTTTAAAGGTGTAAAAACAAGTACAAGATATTTACAATAAGCAGACCTCAGAGCAAGAAAGTGTCTTTCCAACACTGAAAAGGTCAAAGGTCAACTTTAAAGGTGTAAAAACAAGTACAAGATATTTACAATAAGCAGACCTCAGTGCAAGAAAGTGTCTTTCCAACACTGAAAAGGTCAAAGGTCAACTTTAAAGGTGTAAAAACAAGTACAAGATATTTACAATAAGCAGACCTCAGAGCAAGAAAGTGTCTTTCCAACACTGAAAAGGTCAAAGGTCAACTTTAAAGGTGTAAAAACAAGTACAAGATATTTACAATAAGCAGACCTCAGTGCAAGAAAGTGTCTTTCCAACACTGAAAAGGTCAAAGGTCAACTTTAAAGGTGTAAAAACAAGTACAAGATATTTACAATAAGCAGACCTCAGAGCAAGAAAGTGTCTTTCCAACACTGAAAAGGTCAAAAGGTCAACTTTAAAGGTGTAAAAACAAGTACAAGATATTTACAATAAGCAGACCTCAGTGCAAGAAAGTGTCTTTCCAACACTGAAAAGGTCAAAGGTCAACTTTAACATTAAAAGGTGTAAAAAGAAGTATAAGATATTTACAATAAGCAGACCTCAGTGCAAGAAAGTGTCTTTTCAACACTGAAAAGGTCAAAGGTCAACTTTAAAGGTGTAAAACAAGTACAGGATATTTACAATAAGCAGACCTCAGTGCAAGAAAGTGTCTTTCCAACACTGAAAAGGTCAAAGGTCAACTTTAACATTAAAAGGTGTAAAAACAAGTATAAGATACTTACAATAAGCAGACCTCAGTGCAAGAAAGTGTCTTTCCAACACTGAAAAGGTCAAAGGTCAACTTTAACAGTAAAAGGTGTAAAAACAAGTACAAGATATTTACAATAAGCAGACCTCAGAGCAAGAAAGTGTCTTTCCAACACTGAAAAGGTCAAAGGTCAACTTTAACATTAAAAGGTGTAAAAACAAGTACAAGATATTTACAATAAGCAGACCTCAGTGCAAGAAAGTGTCTTTCCAACACTGAAAAGGTCAAAGGTCAACTTTAAAGGTGTAAAAACAAGTACAAGATATTTACAATAAGCAGACCTCAGTGCAAGAAAGTGTCTTTCCAACACTGAAAAGGTCAAAGGTCAACTTTAAAGGTGTACAAACAAGTACAAGATATTTACAATAAGCAGACCTCAGAGCAAGAAAGTGTCTTTCCAACACTGTTGTGGTCGCAAATTTTGAAGCCATTCTGATAACCTTCTCCCACCAACGATGTGGAGATCCAAATCCCATTAAAACCAAGACACTCAAAAAGATGCTCTGTAAAAGAGTAGAATTCTTGGAACAGAGTTTAATACACTGAATCATATGAACAGCAGGAAAAATACATACAGACATTTAGCAAGAAAATTACATAGCAGAAAGCAAGCAAAGCAAAACCCGGGGTGTACAGCCTTAAGCACAGACAGTAGAGCAACACAGAGACGGACAGGTAGCAGCAGCAGGAGGAAAAAGAGCTCTGGGGGCGTCCTCTGGTCCCCTAATATAGGGACCAGTATCGCCGCCCCCTGCTGCTGGGTAACTTTCCCACACGCCCCGCACAGCTGCTGGGGTCAGATAGCGGCCAGAGTTCACACCTGGCGCTGGCTGAGGGCCCGGTCCAAAGTGACACCAATAGGTTAACCCTTTGCTTTACCCTCTGACAATAGGTCACAACATGGTCAAAGGTCACACATTAGTACAGCAAATAGCATAGTTTTTGTGATAATCTTATATTAATGTGAATAATACTTGGCCTAACTACATCAAATATATGAGTTAAATGCATTACATAAAAATAAACACTCCAGTGTAGGTTTATAGTGTGTGTGTGTACATGACAGTGATCTCATTATGTTGTTTTCAGTATCTCTGCTACCATGTAACATTTATTGTGTGCGTGTGTGTGTGTTCAGGATCTCTGTTACAATGTTACTGTTTTGGTTGTGCTGCGTTAAAAAGACGTTGAGTGTGTATTAGGGAAGGTCAGTTACCAGAGCTGGAGAGTGAGTTATTCAAGTGAACTCTCAACAGCATTAACTGCCCTGTTACTGTACCAACTTAATAAACCTCGATGAAGCAAAAATGTCTTGTGCTTAAGACTCTACATAGAAAGTTAAAATATATATGTTCAGTGCACATAGATATATAGAGTACATAGTTATACATATCATACAAAATCCACTACACTGTAAAGGTCAAAGGTCAACTTTAAAGGTGTAAAAACAAGTACAAGATATTTACAATAAGCAGACCTCAGAGCAAGAAAGTGTCTTTCCAACACTGAAAAGGTCAAAGGTCAACTTTAAAGGTGTAAAAACAAGTACAAGATATTTACAATAAGCAGACCTCAGTACAAGAAAGTGTCTTTCCAACACTGAAAAGGTCAAAGGTCAACTTTAAAGGTGTAAAAACAAGTACAAGATATTTACAATAAGCAGACCTCAGAGCAAGAAAGTGTCTTTCCAACACTGAAAAGGTCAAAAGGTCAACTTTAAAGGTGTAAAAACAAGTACAAGATATTTACAATAAGCAGACCTCAGTGCAAGAAAGTGTCTTTCCAACACTGAAAAGGTCAAAGGTCAACTTTAACATTAAAAGGTGTAAAACAAGTATAAGATATTTACAATAAGCAGACCTCAGTGCAAGAAAGTGTCTTTCCAACACTGAACAGGTCAAAGGTCAACTTTAACAGTAAAAGGTGTAAAAACAAGTACAAGATATTTACAATAAGCAGACCTCAGTGCAAGAAAGTGTCTTTCCAACACTGAAAAGGTCAAAGGTCAACTTTAAAGGTGTAAAAACAAGTACAAGATATTTACAATAAGCAGACCTCAGAGCAAGAAAGTGTCTTTCCAACACTGAAAAGGTCAAAGGTCAACTTTAAAGGTGTAAAAACAAGTACAAGATATTTACAATAAGCAGACCTCAGTGCAAGAAAGTGTCTTTCCAACACTGAAAAGGTCAAAGGTCAACTTTAAAGGTGTAAAAACAAGTACAAGATATTTACAATAAGCAGACCTCAGTGCAAGAAAGTGTCTTTCCAACACTGAAAAGGTCAAAGGTCAACTTTAACAGTAAAAGGTGTAAAAACAAGTACAAGATATTTACAATAAGCAGACCTCAGTGCAAGAAAGTGTCTTTCCAACACTGAAAAGGTCAAAGGTCAACTTTAAAGGTGTAAAAACAAGTACAAGATATTTACAATAAGCAGACCTCAGTGCAAGAAAGTGTCTTTCCAACACTGAAAAGGTCAAAGGTCAACTTTAAAGGTGTAAAAACAAGTACAAGATATTTACAATAAGCAGACCTCAGAGCAAGAAAGTGTCTTTCCAACACTGAAAAGGTCAAAAGGTCAACTTTAAAGGTGTAAAAACAAGTACAAGATATTTACAATAAGCAGACCTCAGTGCAAGAAAGTGTCTTTCCAACACTGAAAGGTCAAAGGTCAACTTTAACATTAAAAGGTGTAAAAACAAGTATAAGATATTTACAATAAGCAGACCTCAGTGCAAGAAAGTGTCTTTTCAACACTGAAAAGGTCAAAGGTCAACTTTAAAGGTGTAAAAACAAGTACAGGATATTTACAATAAGCAGACCTCAGTGCAAGAAAGTGTCTTTCCAACACTGAAAAGGTCAAAGGTCAACTTTAACATTAAAAGGTGTAAAAACAAGTATAAGATACTTACAATAAGCAGACCTCAGTGCAAGAAAGTGTCTTTCCAACACTGAAAAGGTCAAAGGTCAACTTTAACAGTAAAAGGTGTAAAAACAAGTACAAGATATTTACAATAAGCAGACCTCAGAGCAAGAAAGTGTCTTTCCAACACTGAAAAGGTCAAAGGTCAACTTTAACATTAAAAGGTGTAAAAACAAGTACAAGATATTTACAATAAGCAGACCTCAGTGCAAGAAAGTGTCTTTCCAACACTGAAAAGGTCAAAGGTCAACTTTAAAGGTGTAAAAACAAGTACAAGATATTTACAATAAGCAGACCTCAGTGCAAGAAAGTGTCTTTCCAACACTGAAAAGGTCAAAGGTCAACTTTAAAGGTGTACAAACAAGTACAAGATATTTACAATAAGCAGACCTCAGAGCAAGAAAGTGTCTTTCCAACACTGTTGTGGTCGCAAATTTTGAAGCCATTCTGATAACCTTCTCCCACCAACGATGTGGAGATCCAAATCCCATTAAAACCAAGACACTCAAAAAGATGCTCTGTAAAAGAGTAGAATTCTTGGAACAGAGTTTAATACACTGAATCATATGAACAGCAGGAAAAATACATACAGACATTTAGCAAGAAAATTACATAGCAGAAAGCAAGCAAAGCAAAACCCCGGGGTGTACAGCCTTAAGCACAGACAGTAGAGCAACACAGAGACGGACAGGTAGCAGCAGCAGGAGGAAAAAGAGCTCTGGGGGCGTCCTCTGGTCCCCTAATATAGGGACCAGTATCGCCGCCCCCTGCTGCTGGGTAACTTTCCCACACGCCCCGCACAGCTGCTGGGGTCAGATAGCGGCCAGAGTTCACACCTGGCGCTGGCTGAGGGCCCGGTCCAAAGTGACACCAATAGGTTAACCCTTTGCTTTACCCTCTGACAATAGGTCACAACATGGTCAAAGGTCACACATTAGTACAGCAAATAGCATAGTTTTTGTGATAATCTTATATTAATGTGAATAATACTTGGCCTAACTACATCAAATATATGAGTTAAATGCATTACATAAAAATAAACACTCCAGTGTAGGTTTATAGTGTGTGTGTGTACATGACAGTGATCTCATTATGTTGTTTTCAGTATCTCTGCTACCATGTAACATTTATTGTGTGCGTGTGTGTGTGTTCAGGATCTCTGTTACAATGTTACTGTTTTGGTTGTGCTGCGTTAAAAAGACGTTGAGTGTGTATTAGGGAAGGTCAGTTACCAGAGCTGGAGAGTGAGTTATTCAAGTGAACTCTCAACAGCATTAACTGCCCTGTTACTGTACCAACTTAATAAACCTCGATGAAGCAAAAATGTCTTGTGCTTAAGACTCTACATAGAAAGTTAAAATATATATGTTCAGTGCACATAGATATATAGAGTACATAGTTATACATATCATACAAAAATCCACTACACTGTAAAGGTCAAAGGTCAACTTTAAAGGTGTAAAAACAAGTACAAGATATTTACAATAAGCAGACCTCAGAGCAAGAAAGTGTCTTTCCAACACTGAAAAGGTCAAAGGTCAACTTTAAAGGTGTAAAAACAAGTACAAGATATTTACAATAAGCAGACCTCAGTACAAGAAAGTGTCTTTCCAACACTGAAAAGGTCAAAGGTCAACTTTAAAGGTGTAAAAACAAGTACAAGATATTTACAATAAGCAGACCTCAGAGCAAGAAAGTGTCTTTCCAACACTGAAAAGGTCAAAAGGTCAACTTTAAAGGTGTAAAAACAAGTACAAGATATTTACAATAAGCAGACCTCAGTGCAAGAAAGTGTCTTTCCAACACTGAAAAGGTCAAAGGTCAACTTTAACATTAAAAGGTGTAAAAACAAGTATAAGATATTTACAATAAGCAGACCTCAGTGCAAGAAAGTGTCTTTCCAACACTGAACAGGTCAAAGGTCAACTTTAACAGTAAAAGGTGTAAAAACAAGTACAAGATATTTACAATAAGCAGACCTCAGTGCAAGAAAGTGTCTTTCCAACACTGAAAAGGTCAAAGGTCAACTTTAAAGGTGTAAAAACAAGTACAAGATATTTACAATAAGCAGACCTCAGTGCAAGAAAGTGTCTTTCCAACACTGAAAAGGTCAAAGGTCAACTTTAACAGTAAAAGGTGTAAAAACAAGTACAAGATATTTACAATAAGCAGACCTCAGTGCAAGAAAGTGTCTTTCCAACACTGAAAAGGTCAAAGGTCAACTTTAAAGGTGTAAAAACAAGTACAAGATATTTACAATAAGCAGACCTCAGTGCAAGAAAGTGTCTTTCCAACACTGAAAAGGTCAAAGGTCAACTTTAAAGGTGTAAAAACAAGTACAAGATATTTACAATAAGCAGACCTCAGAGCAAGAAAGTGTCTTTCCAACACTGAAAAGGTCAAAAGGTCAACTTTAAAGGTGTAAAAACAAGTACAAGATATTTACAATAAGCAGACCTCAGTGCAAGAAAGTGTCTTTCCAACACTGAAAAGGTCAAAGGTCAACTTTAACATTAAAAGGTGTAAAAACAAGTATAAGATATTTACAATAAGCAGACCTCAGTGCAAGAAAGTGTCTTTTCAACACTGAAAAGGTCAAAGGTCAACTTTAAAGGTGTAAAAACAAGTACAAGATATTTACAATAAGCAGACCTCAGAGCAAGAAAGTGTCTTTCCAACACTGAAAAGGTCAAAAGGTCAACTTTAAAGGTGTAAAAACAAGTACAAGATATTTACAATAAGCAGACCTCAGTGCAAGAAAGTGTCTTTCCAACACTGAAAAGGTCAAAGGTCAACTTTAACATTAAAAGGTGTAAAAACAAGTATAAGATATTTACAATAAGCAGACCTCAGTGCAAGAAAGTGTCTTTCCAACACTGAACAGGTCAAAGGTCAACTTTAACAGTAAAAGGTGTAAAAACAAGTACAAGATATTTACAATAAGCAGACCTCAGTGCAAGAAAGTGTCTTTCCAACACTGAAAAGGTCAAAGGTCAACTTTAAAGGTGTAAAAACAAGTACAAGATATTTACAATAAGCAGACCTCAGAGCAAGAAAGTGTCTTTCCAACACTGAAAAGGTCAAAGGTCAACTTTAAAGGTGTAAAAACAAGTACAAGATATTTACAATAAGCAGACCTCAGTGCAAGAAAGTGTCTTTCCAACACTGAAAAGGTCAAAGGTCAACTTTAAAGGTGTAAAAACAAGTACAAGATATTTACAATAAGCAGACCTCAGTGCAAGAAAGTGTCTTTCCAACACTGAAAAGGTCAAAGGTCAACTTTAACAGTAAAAGGTGTAAAAACAAGTACAAGATATTTACAATAAGCAGACCTCAGTGCAAGAAAGTGTCTTTCCAACACTGAAAAGGTCAAAGGTCAACTTTAAAGGTGTAAAAACAAGTACAAGATATTTACAATAAGCAGACCTCAGTGCAAGAAAGTGTCTTTCCAACACTGAAAAGGTCAAAGGTCAACTTTAAAGGTGTAAAAACAAGTACAAGATATTTACAATAAGCAGACCTCAGAGCAAGAAAGTGTCTTTCCAACACTGAAAAGGTCAAAAGGTCAACTTTAAAGGTGTAAAAACAAGTACAAGATATTTACAATAAGCAGACCTCAGTGCAAGAAAGTGTCTTTCCAACACTGAAAAGGTCAAAGGTCAACTTTAACATTAAAAGGTGTAAAAAGAAGTATAAGATATTTACAATAAGCAGACCTCAGTGCAAGAAAGTGTCTTTTCAACACTGAAAAGGTCAAAGGTCAACTTTAAAGGTGTAAAAACAAGTACAGGATATTTACAATAAGCAGACCTCAGTGCAAGAAAGTGTCTTTCCAACACTGAAAAGGTCAAAGGTCAACTTTAACATTAAAAGGTGTAAAAACAAGTATAAGATACTTACAATAAGCAGACCTCAGTGCAAGAAAGTGTCTTTCCAACACTGAAAAGGTCAAAGGTCAACTTTAACAGTAAAAGGTGTAAAAACAAGTACAAGATATTTACAATAAGCAGACCTCAGAGCAAGAAAGTGTCTTTCCAACACTGAAAAGGTCAAAGGTCAACTTTAACATTAAAAGGTGTAAAAACAAGTACAAGATATTTACAATAAGCAGACCTCAGTGCAAGAAAGTGTCTTTCCAACACTGAAAAGGTCAAAGGTCAACTTTAAAGGTGTAAAAACAAGTACAAGATATTTACAATAAGCAGACCTCAGTGCAAGAAAGTGTCTTTCCAACACTGAAAAGGTCAAAGGTCAACTTTAAAGGTGTACAAACAAGTACAAGATATTTACAATAAGCAGACCTCAGAGCAAGAAAGTGTCTTTCCAACACTGTTGTGGTCGCAAATTTTGAAGCCATTCTGATAACCTTCTCCCACCAACGATGTGGAGATCCAAATCCCATTAAAACCAAGACACTCAAAAAGATGCTCTGTAAAAGAGTAGAATTCTTGGAACAGAGTTTAATACACTGAATCATATGAACAGCAGGAAAAATACATACAGACATTTAGCAAGAAAATTACATAGCAGAAAGCAAGCAAAGCAAAACCCCGGGGTGTACAGCCTTAAGCACAGACAGTAGAGCAACACAGAGACGGACAGGTAGCAGCAGCAGGAGGAAAAAGAGCTCTGGGGGCGTCCTCTGGTCCCCTAATATAGGGACCAGTATCGCCGCCCCCTGCTGCTGGGTAACTTTCCCACACGCCCCGCACAGCTGCTGGGGTCAGATAGCGGCCAGAGTTCACACCTGGCGCTGGCTGAGGGCCCGGTCCAAAGTGACACCAATAGGTTAACCCTTTGCTTTACCCTCTGACAATAGGTCACAACATGGTCAAAGGTCACACATTAGTACAGCAAATAGCATAGTTTTTGTGATAATCTTATATTAATGTGAATAATACTTGGCCTAACTACATCAAATATATGAGTTAAATGCATTACATAAAAATAAACACTCCAGTGTAGGTTTATAGTGTGTGTGTGTACATGACAGTGATCTCATTATGTTGTTTTCAGTATCTCTGCTACCATGTAACATTTATTGTGTGCGTGTGTGTGTGTTCAGGATCTCTGTTACAATGTTACTGTTTTGGTTGTGCTGCGTTAAAAAGACGTTGAGTGTGTATTAGGGAAGGTCAGTTACCAGAGCTGGAGAGTGAGTTATTCAAGTGAACTCTCAACAGCATTAACTGCCCTGTTACTGTACCAACTTAATAAACCTCGATGAAGCAAAAATGTCTTGTGCTTAAGACTCTACATAGAAAGTTAAAATATATATGTTCAGTGCACATAGATATATAGAGTACATAGTTATACATATCATACAAAAATCCACTACACTGTAAAGGTCAAAGGTCAACTTTAAAGGTGTAAAAACAAGTACAAGATATTTACAATAAGCAGACCTCAGAGCAAGAAAGTGTCTTTCCAACACTGAAAAGGTCAAAGGTCAACTTTAAAGGTGTAAAAACAAGTACAAGATATTTACAATAAGCAGACCTCAGTACAAGAAAGTGTCTTTCCAACACTGAAAAGGTCAAAGGTCAACTTTAAAGGTGTAAAAACAAGTACAAGATATTTACAATAAGCAGACCTCAGAGCAAGAAAGTGTCTTTCCAACACTGAAAAGGTCAAAAGGTCAACTTTAAAGGTGTAAAAACAAGTACAAGATATTTACAATAAGCAGACCTCAGTGCAAGAAAGTGTCTTTCCAACACTGAAAAGGTCAAAGGTCAACTTTAACATTAAAAGGTGTAAAACAAGTATAAGATATTTACAATAAGCAGACCTCAGTGCAAGAAAGTGTCTTTCCAACACTGAACAGGTCAAAGGTCAACTTTAACAGTAAAAGGTGTAAAAACAAGTACAAGATATTTACAATAAGCAGACCTCAGTGCAAGAAAGTGTCTTTCCAACACTGAAAAGGTCAAAGGTCAACTTTAAAGGTGTAAAAACAAGTACAAGATATTTACAATAAGCAGACCTCAGAGCAAGAAAGTGTCTTTCCAACACTGAAAAGGTCAAAGGTCAACTTTAAAGGTGTAAAAACAAGTACAAGATATTTACAATAAGCAGACCTCAGTGCAAGAAAGTGTCTTTCCAACACTGAAAAGGTCAAAGGTCAACTTTAAAGGTGTAAAAACAAGTACAAGATATTTACAATAAGCAGACCTCAGTGCAAGAAAGTGTCTTTCCAACACTGAAAAGGTCAAAGGTCAACTTTAACAGTAAAAGGTGTAAAAACAAGTACAAGATATTTACAATAAGCAGACCTCAGTGCAAGAAAGTGTCTTTCCAACACTGAAAAGCACAAAGGTCAACTTTAGAATAGAATAGAATAGCCTTTATTGTCATTGTACAGGGTACAACGAAATTGGAGTGCCACTCCCTTGGTGCAAAATGCAATAATAAATATAAATGTAAAATATAAAAGGTACAATAAAACAAACGTAAGTACTCTCAAAAGTAAGCATGATATTTACAGGATAGCAGCATTAATATAATGACAGTATGACAGTATGAATAGCAGCATAATATAATGACAGTGACAGTATGGTATAGTTAAGCAGGTTCAATCGTTTTTGTGCTTATTTACAACGGTGATAGCTCTGGGAAAGAAGCTATCCCTGAATCTGTTTGTCCTGGTTTTATGTGACCTGTATCGTCGGCCTGACGGTAATAGTTCAAACAGTTGATTGCTGGGGTGAGAATGGTCCTTGATGATATTGCCAGCTCTGCTGAGGTACCGGGAGTTTGCAATGACCTCCAGGCTGGGCAGAGAGCAGCCAGTGATCTTCTGGGCTGTGTTGATGACCCTCTGCAGTACTTTCCTGTCTGCAGCTGAGCACCCTGCATACCATGTTGTTATGCCGTACGTTAGGATGCTCTCTATGGTGGCTCTGTAGAATGTCACCAGCAGCCTCTCCTCCAGGTTGCTCCTCCTGAGCACTCTCAGAAAGTGGAGACGCTGCTGGGCCTTTTTTACCACCGCAGTGGTATTTGCAGTCCAGGAGAGATCATCAGAGATCTGCACGCCCAGAAACCTCATGGAGTGTACCCTCTCCACACGGTTCCCGTGAATGTAAAGTGGGGCCGGGTCTGCTCTGCCCTTCCTGAAGTCCAAGATGAGTTCTTTAGTTTTCGTGGTGTTCAGTTGGAGGTTGTTAACTGAACACCACTCAGTCAGTCTGTTGACCTCATCTCTGTAGTCCGACTCATCCCCCTTGAGATGAGTCCAACCACAGTGGTGTCGTCCGCAAACTTTATGATGGTGTTTGAGAGATGGGTAGGGGAGCAGTCGGATGTGTAGAGCGTAAACAGGAGGGGACTCAGAACACATCCTTGTGGAGACCCAGTGCTGAGTGTGATGGTGCTGGACAGGTGGGGGCCGAGTCTGACAGAGTGTGGTCTGTTTGTCAGGAAGTCCTTGATCCAGAGGCAGATGGGGGTGGAGAGTCCCAGGTGAGACAGTTTCTGGACCAGGATCTCCGGGATGATATGATTAAATGCTGAGCTGAAGTCCAGGAAGAGCATTCTCACATAGCTTCCTCTGTGCTCCAGGTGACTCAGCGCAGTGTGGAGCGCTATGGTGATAGCGTCCTCGGTGGATCGATTAGTCCTGTAGGCAAATTGGTGGGGGTCCAAAGTGGGAGGCAGACTGGCCCTGATGTGCTGACAGACCAGTCTCTCAAAGCACTTCATCACTACAGGCGTAAGTGCAACAGGCCTGTAATCATTTGGGCTGACCACAGCTGTCTTCTTGGCGATGGGGATGATGGTGGAGGTTTTGAGGCAGGGCGGGACGGTGTTTAATGACAAGGAAAGGTTGAAGATTTTAGTGAAGACTCCGGTCAGTTCGTCAGCACATGCTCTGAGAACCTTTCCATGTATTCCATCAGGACCTGCCGCCTTCCTGGGATTCACTGACCTTAGAACACACCTCACTTGATGCTCCCTAAGTGTTAGTGTGCCGGTGCTGGGGGCGGGTGGAAGTGGTGTGACAGCTGAGGGTCTGGTTGTCTCAAAGCGGGCGAAGAAACGATTTAGATCCTCAGCCAGCGAGGCATCAATCCTAGATGTCGCCTGGTTATTGCTTCTGTAGTTGGTAATGTGATTGATCCCCTGCCACATTTTTCTGGGGTCGTTGTCAGCAAAGTGATCTTCAATCCTCCTCCTATAGGCAGCCTTAGCTTTCCTGATGCCTCTACTCAGGTCTGCCCTGGCCGCCCTATACGCAGCCCTGTCCCCTGACTTGAAGGCAGTGTTGCGGCTTTTTAGGAGGGATTGCACTTCGCTATTCATCCAGGGTTTTTGATTTGGAAACACCCTGACCCTTTTGTTGACGGTGACATTGTCAACACAGTTCCTGATGTACGAGAGTACAGTGTCCGTGTACTCCTGGAGGTTGTGGCTGGAGAATAAATCCCATACAGTAGTTGAGAAGCAGTCCTGCAGTTGAGAGAGGGCTCCTTCAGGCCAGGTTTTTATTGTCTTTGTCTGGGGCTTTGTTTTTCTCAGCAGGGGGGTGTAGGTGGGGGTGAGGGACATGCAGAGGTGGTCAGATCCAGCCAGGTGGGGGAGGGGTGTCGCTCTGAAAGCATGCCTGATGTTTGAATAGACATGATCCAAGGTGTGTTCTCCTCTCGTAGCAAAGTCCACAAACTGGACAAATTTAGGAAGCACAGTCTTTAGGCACGCTTTGTTAAAGTCACCGGCGACAATAAAAACCCCATCGGGGTGGGCAAGCTGTTGCTTGTTTATGGTGTTGAGCAAGAGGCTGAGAGCCGTGCCGACGTTCGCATCCGGCGGTATATAAACAGCTATCACAATAACTACTGTAAACTCCCTCGGGATGTAAAAAGGTCTGCACGAGACTGCCAGAACCTCCAAATCAGGAGAACAGTGTGTGTGAATGATCCTGCTGTTACAACACCACTCGTTATGCACGTAAACACATAGCCCCCTCCTCTGCTTTTACCTGAGTTGCTGTTTCTGTCGTGCCGATGTAGCGTGCGGCCTGCTAACTCGACTGCAGCGTCGGGAATCAGCGGGTGAAGCCACGACTCCGTAATAAGAATAATGCTGCAGTTGCGTGCAAAGCTCGTGGTGGCTATCTGTAGCTCCAATTCGTCCAATTTGTGGGTGATGGATCTGGCGTTCGATACGAAAAGGCTCGGAAGTGCTGGCCGGTGTGGTTGTTTGCGTAGCCTAGCATCTGAGCCCGACCGGCATCCCCTCTTCTGCTTTCTCTCCCTCCGTCGCCTCCTACGCTTGCTGGGCGGGCAGACCATCCACGGTGACCCTGGCGGTCTCGCTATCTCCTCCAGGATGTTGTGTGTTCGCTGATATTCGCCAGAAACAGACAAACTATATTTGAAACCTAGGTCAATTAGGTTCTGGCGACTGTAAGAGATGACGGCGTTGCAAACATTTAAAAATATACACAGTAAAAGTAAAAACGAGCACCAAACTGGAGAGCTAAGAGACGCTGCACCCGTGCGCGCCGCCATCTTGTTAATCTTTAAAATTAAAAGGTGCACAAACAAGTACAAGATATTTACAATAAGCAGACCTCAGTGCAAGAAAGTGTCTTTCCAACACTGAAAAGGTTAAAGGTCAACTTTAAAGGTGTAAAAACAAGTACAGGATATTTACAATAAGCAGACCTCAGTGCCAGAAAGTGTCTTTCCAACACTGAAAAGGTCAAAGGTCAACTTTAAAGGTGTAAAAACAAGTACAGGATATTTACAATAAGCAGACCTCAGTGCAAGAAAGTGTCTTTCCAACACTGAAAAGGTCAAAGGTCAACTTTAAAGGTGTAAAAACTAGAACAAGATATTTACAATAAGCAGACCTCAGTGCAAGAAAGTGTCTTTCCAACACTGAAAAGGTCAAAGGTCAACTTTAAAGGTGTAAAAACAAGTACAGGATATTTACAATAAGCAGACCTCAGTGCCAGAAAGTGTCTTTCCAACACTGAAAAGGTCAAAGGTCAACTTTAAAGGTGTAAAAACAAGTACAGGATATTTACAATAAGCAGACCTCAGTGCAAGAAAGTGTCTTTCCAACACTGAAAAGGTCAAAGGTCAACTTTAAAGGTGTAAAAACAAGTACAGGATATTTACAATAAGCAGACCTCAGTGCAAGAAAGTGTCTTTCCAACACTGAAAAGGTCAAAGGTCAACTTTAACATTGAAAGGTGTAAAAACAAGTACAAGATATTTACAATAAGCAGACCTCAGTGCAAGAAAGTGTCTTTCCAACACTGAAAAGGTCAAAGGTCAACTTTAAAGGTGTAAAAACAAGTACAGGATATTTACAATAAGCAGACCTCAGTGCAAGAAAGTGTCTTTCCAACACTGAAAAGGTCAAAGGTCAACTTTAAAGGTGTAAAAACAAGTACAGGATATTTACAATAAGCAGACCTCAGTGCAAGAAAGTGTCTTTCCAACACTGAAAAGGTCAAAGGTCAACGTTAAAGGTGTAAAACAAGTACAAGATATTTACAATAAGCAGACCTCAGTGCAAGAAAGGGAGGTGGGGGGGTACTCACCTTCCACTTCACTGACACACATCAGCATCCAGTTCTTCATGAGAAGAGGGGGAGGGGGAGAGGGCGATGTACTCACCTTTATTGACGCGCTCGGTTTCAGTGTCCCATGCTTCATCAGAAGAGATGGCGCTCAGGAGAGTGTCATCAAGGATCCTCATGACTTCAGAAAGGCCTCGTTCTCGGGACGTTCAACAATGTAGTCAAGACAGCCTGTAAGGAAACAAGTTTAAAATAACATTAGGAATGTAGTAAACACCCAGTGCTAAAGCTACAGGCTACATTTATATCAGACTGAATGACACTTTACTTGCTCATGTGAGAAGAAAACAAGATGTCAACTATGTCCACAATTATTAAGTGAAGCATCCATTTTTAAAAAAAGAGCACCAAATCTCTGCCAAGGCAGCTCACTCTGTGCACACTACCCTGTTAAGGTAACAGTATTGTATTTTGTATACGTCCATTTTGTTTATTTGTTCTTTTTAAACCTTTATGCAAACACTGCGTTCGAGTAGGTAATGGATAATAGGTATTGATTTGTAAAGAACTGGGCATGAATACCTTATTATATAAATATTCTACAGTAAATTTATAACTACTTATAATTTATAACAGGGGTAGGCAACCTTTTGATGGCGAGTGCCATTTAAAATTTCCTCAGAAGTCAGTGTGCCATATGATTGCATTAGCAATAAATTTAATAACGCTCTATATTAACAGTTACACATTATATAGAACCACTTTATAGAATTATATTTGTTTGCAAATGTTGGCAGCTATCAGCGAATAGTTATCACTATTTTGAAACAAAAAAAAGACACTTTTTATTCATAACAAGAACTCCATAACGGCAAATGAACTGTACAACAGAAAATACAAATGCTATTTATGGTCTCCTCACAACAATGATAAGAAAAATAAACTGGGCCAATATGGTATGTTTGTTAATACAGAGACACACATGTTAATGTGATCTCTGGTCTCCCACTCAGAGACACAGGTCTCCGAGTGTCCAACATTCAGACAGCTACCTGAGGACACTCATGTGAGAGAAAATCTGCTCACACAGATATGTAGAGCCAAATACTGTCAATAAGGCCTCTGCAATGTTCTGAAGACAGTTAAACTTGTCAGGTAGTGATGTCCAGCAGGTGAAAATGCAAGCTCCATGAACATGCACAGCTGTAGATTCCAGCTGCTTCGATGTCGCATTAACTGGCATTAACTCAGCCAGTTAATGCCAGACAAATCTAGCTGCTCATTAAAGATTTCTGGTTTGATCAGAAAATAAAACATTGGTCCATACACCTGAAAGTCCCAAAAATGCATTGTGTCTCGAGTCTATGGATGCAATTTGACTAAAGACCGGCCCCCCAGATATTAAAGCCATAAAGCCTTTGAATGAAAACAAACGCTGTTGTGACAGTGATGTACACTGTCTTGTTGGTAAATGTATGATTTCTATTCATTTTACGTCAGATGAAAACTTTGGTTGTAAGCTTTGATAATTATTTAATAACAGCCAGACATTTTAAATGAGAATAAGAAAGTATTTCTTTGTGCCCCCTTTCCCTGTTAATGCCCTACCTGGCCCCCTGGCAAAACTTTGCTAGACCTGCACAGTTACCAGCTGTCAGCTACGTAGAAAAGGATCCTGGTGTTATTTGTCTCTCAGAAACAGTTCATAACTTCCCTTCAACTCATTCATGTCACCTAAAAGGTAAACCTGTTTCTCCATCACCTGTTCAGCTCTGATGATTTAGTAAGGACATCTCCTGGTTTCATCTTCATGTTTCCCTCTCACCAGATATACAAACCGATATCATGACCAGCAGTTTTTACAGCTGTGGCTCCAGCAAACATCAGCTGATACTAGAAATTAATATTAAATACATTCTAACAACAGCTGACCAAGCTTAAACGTGCTGCTGTTGTTTAGTGCGACATCCGGCAGTTTCCTCTTTCTGGCGCAAAGTGAGCGATAAACAAACAAGAGAGAAAAGCTGATCATTGATCATTGATCAGTTTCACGATTGAAGTAGCAACAGGAGAGAGAGGGGAGAGAATGAGAGGAGAAGAAGATGCAGCTGTGCAGCAAAGACACAATAACTCCAGCTTTGTGTCTTTTTCCATCCTGGCTGAAGTACGGGACAAACTGTGTTCCTTCTCAGCTCAACCCGAAACGGGTAATAATTTCTCTGAATGCAGGACGATTCCGTTTGTACCGGAGGGTTGGCAACTCTACTAACTAACCTTATGAATAAAATAAAGTTCACTATCAATAAAATCATAGCACCCGCCCAGCAGTATATAAATTCCGTCATGCTAGCTAGTACGCAGTACGAGTTATTGTAACTGACTGTAAAAAGTCAGCACAACGAAAATAAACTCCACCTAAACTTGGTTTATATCTGACCCAGATAAACTGCAGGTCATTAACTTCTTACCTGAAGTTCAGTTCACCTGACGCTCCGACCGGCGGCTGCCTCGGGTCTCTCCGACTCCTGCCTCCCCTTCCCTCATCCACCTGCTGGCCTCCACCACTTGTTAATTTTACTGAATCTGTGGAAGCTCCGCCATAGCCACCACCAAACAACTGAGTTATTTTTACACACCGATCAGCTTCTGGTCAGTCCACCACCAAAAAAAAAATAATAATAATAATCGGGCCACCGAGCAAATGCCCTTATGCCCGATGGCCAGTCCAGCTATGGTCGTGCGTGCTATCAGTTAACCCTTCGCGTGCCAACGGTGGCACGTGCCTAGGGTTGCTGACCCCTGATTTATAACTAACTAATGGCATTATGTAGCTTACAAAAGTTATAGTTATAGTTTATTTAAGTGAAGCCTTTGATCCAGAGAAGAAAATGATGTTAGGACCTACAGGGGATCTGGTATGTTTACATATGTTCTACCGTTGCTGTTACCATAGAAACCGATATACACATATATATGTATATTTGGGGTAGGGGGGCTTTTTTACTAATGTTAAGCTAATTTTAACCATTTCATTTGAAAAAAGTGTCAAATTTGAAGGCTTTAAATCAAAGTAACACCTTTTTTCACATTCATACACCAGTCGGTAATAAATTCTACACCTCTCCTGGAAAATTTAAAGCATACAAGCAATTTACCGGGAAAAGTCTTGGAATACACTTATTTTGATGACATTAAAACTTGATATTCACACTGGAACTTGTTAATTATTATAGTCATCTAGTGACTCTTAAATAATTGAAGAAATTTTTGAAATTTTGTACCAGGTGACTGTCGACGAGTCGGGGTCCACGACGAGCCATCTTCAAGCTTTGCTGTTATGATGAAACATGAGTACAAAAGATCCAAAGATGCAGTAGTTGTTGTCGCTTTCTAGTAAAATCCGCTTTCTGTAGAAATATTCTCCAAACGTTATCTTGACCTGTCCACTTGCCTTGGACAGGTCAAGACAAGTCCAAGAGCAAGTGTAAAGGGACGACTGGAACCTTGTGCAGCATTCATATACCTACAGCGGGCCGTGGTTACGGTTGCTAACATGCGTGTGCACGTGATAGAACTATATGAATTGAGCCCATCGCAATGTAATTTACAGTAAAGTTATGGTCATTTATAGTTACTGCCTTTGTTACCCTTTATGTGGGATGTCTAATAACCATGTAGGTATATCCAGAAATAAACACAGATATTAGAAAGCAGCAAGTCAGTACCTGAGATGTTTGCTTGAGTGAATAACATTAGCATATGCTAATATTACGTCTTCACATTTTTCTTTCAAAGGTAACAAAAACTTAGCGTTCTCGCTACTTACCATGCTGTAATACAGCTATATGCTAGCACAGACATTTAACAAATGTTTTTTAAAATGCTAGCCGTGCTAATTAGCCTTAGGATTGCTTGAGGTCTTGTTTCGTAAGGGAACTTAGGCCTTAAGACATAACATATAGCAAGAACCTATAACGATAATTGACATTTGACCCCCTTTGTGATTATAGCAGCTGTGTGTTATGTCATGGCATGTTTTAAAAATGCCACCTGAAATTTATGCAACCAGTGCAGGAGGAGGGGGTTCTTGATAGTTTTGTACTTTGGCCCATGGCGTATGGGTGTAACGGAGAATCAGCCAATCAAATCGCACCGTCTGAGCGCAGGTTCCAGTCCTGGTGGGACAAAGGCTGTGTTACATTATCAAAGATAAACATCATTTTAATTTAGTTCATGTGGATAACATTATTTTTCACTTGCTTTTCTTATTATTTGATTATCATTTTATCATTTAAAATGATCATTTATCATTTATTTATATTACAGTGTTACGGCCTGTGGAGTATTATGTACCTATACTGGTAAAGGAATATCTTATTTATATTTATGTATATTCACATATTTTATTGTACAATGCTTTGGTGCCACGGGATTTTAGCAGCCTCAATGTCTCACATTCATTCCGCTAACATAAGGTATCTCAGGAAGTTGAAGCAGGCGTTCACACAGGAAAGTAATCTTTTGTCTCTCCACTGTAAGAGGAAGCAAGGGAGTGTGAATTTTCTCTGGGGAAGACCAAAGGTGTGAAACAGCGTGTACTGCCTTTTGGTTTGTAGAAGGTGTTTAAACCAAGGCTGTGTGGGTTCAGCAGAGACTCTGCTTGGTTTAACCCACGATGGCTGCTCTCACCAAGTAGGTTTTGCTGTTTTGATGAAAGGTGTTAGCTACATCCTACGTTTTGTAGGCTTATTTAATGGAACGTCCACAACAACTGTCACAAGTATATAACTCAGAATAAACTGTATTCTCAAAACTGTGCGATACAGTTTGAGATGATACAGACCAGACATACTCTTCAGTTATGCAGACTCCAACTTTAATACAAAGGTTAAAGTTAAACTATAATTCAGATACATTCTGATGGCATGAAAATTAGCTTATGCATAATTCAATAAGGAAGATCTGTAATAAGTCATTTGTCTGCTTCCTGTGGCTGCTAGTTTATATCTATTCAGAATCAAATCAGAATACTTTATTGATCCCTAGGGGAAATTATTTTTCGTTACAGTGCTCCATTATAAACAAACATTAACAAAGACAGACAATACACTAACTAAGAATAGCACAATATATTCAGGTATATATTATTATACATAAAAGTCACTATACATAAAAGTCACTATTAATAAATAGCTGAAAAAGACATGTGCAAGAAGGGTGTAGCTGTTGCAGTAAACAGTGTGTTAAGTGGATGAGTTGTACAGGAGATGGCCACAGGCAGAATGATTCCTGTGCGTTCAGTGGGCTTTTCGGTAATCTCAGTCTCTCACTCAACGTGCTCTGTGACTGACCAGCATGTCATGGAGTGGGTGGGAGGTGTTATCCAACATTGTCTTAT
>NW_020327641.1:0-15022 GCF_001858045.2 Oreochromis niloticus
TTATGGTGCATTACAAGTCAAATATCTTTAAAAATTCATATTTTAATGATAAATTGTCAACACTGTAAGATTCCCCCATCTCTTCTGAACAAAACGGTGTAAGAATGACCGTTCTAGCCCCTACGGTTAGAAATTATGGCCATTTGTTTGAGAGGAATCCTCACTATGAGAAATTCACTGCAGAAATCCTGTCTCTGTGCTCTGTGTGTGTAAAAACGGCTGCACCTGTTTTGGCGGGAAAAAGTGCACAGGCTCTCTGATTGGTGGATTCAAATTCAGCAGCTCCCAGGCTGCTTGACTGAGCTAGAAACTTACTTCTCTCTCCCTGTGTGTGTGTGTGTGTGTGTGTGTGTGTGTGTGACAGAGAGAGAGAGAGAGAGAGCGAGAGAGAGAGAAAGCCGTTTTATGGGATGATCTCATTGTAAGATTCAAATTCAATATATTTAGACTGCTTGACTGAATTGGATCTTGTGTGTGTGTGTGTGTGTGTGTGTGTGTGTGTGTGTGACAGAGAGAGAGAGAGAGAGAGAGCGAGAGAGAGAGAAAGCCGTTTTATGGGATGATCTCATTGTAAGATTCAATTCAATATATTTAGACTGCTTGACTGAATTGGATCTGTGTGTGTGTGTGTGTGTGTGTGTGTGTGTGTGTGTGTGTGAGACAGAGAGAGAGAGAGAGAGAGAAAGCCTTTTTATGGGATGATCTCATTGTAAGATTCAAATTCAATATATTTAGACTGGTTGACTGAATTGGATCTTGTGTGTGTGTGTGTGTGTGTGTGTGTGTGTGTGTGACAGAGAGAGAGAGAGAGAGGGAGAGAGAGAGAAAGCCTTTTTATGGGATGATCTCATTGTAAGATTCAAATTCAATATATTTAGACTGTTGACTGAATTGGATCTTGTGTGTGTGTGTGTGTGTGTGTGTGTGTGTGTGTGACAGAGAGAGAGAGAGAGAGAGCGAGAGAGAGAGAAAGCCGTTTTATGGATGATCTCATTGTAAGATTCAAATTCAATATATTTAGACTGCTTGACTGAATTGGATCTTGTGTGTGTGTGTGTGTGTGTGTGTGTGTGTGTGTGTGTGTGAGACAGAGAGAGAGAGAGAGAGAGAAAGCCTTTTTATGGGATGATCTCATTGTAAGATTCAAATTCAATATATTTAGACTGGTTGACTGAATTGGATCTTGTGTGTGTGTGTGTGTGTGTGTGTGTGTGTGTGTGTGTGTGACAGAGAGAGAGAGAGAGAGGAGAGAGAGAGAAGCCTTTTTATGGGATGATCTCATTGTAAGATTCAAATTCAATATATTTAGACTGGTTGACTGAATTGGATCTTGTGTGTGTGTGTGTGTGTGACAGAGAGCGAGAGGAGAGAGAGAGAGAGAGAGAGAGAGAGAGAGAGAGAAAGCCTTTTTATGGGATGATCTCATTGTAAGATTCAAATTCAATATATTTAGACTGGTTGACTGAATTGGATCTTGTGTGTGTGTGTGTGTGTGTGTGTGTGTGTGTGTGTGACAGAGAGAGAGAGAGAGAGGGAGAGAGAGAGAGAAAGCCTTTTTATGGGATAATCTCATTGTAAGATTCAAATTCAATATATTTAGACTGGTTGACTGAATTGGATCTTGTGTGTGTGTGTGTGTGTGTGTGTGTGTGTGTGTGTGTGTGTGTGACAGAGAGAGAGAGAGAGAGGGAGAGAGAGAGAAAGCCTTTTTATGGGATGATCTCATTGTAAGATTCAAATTCAATATATTTAGACTGGTTGACTGAATTGGATCTTGTGTGTGTGTGTGTGTGACAGAGAGCGAGAGGGAGAGAGAGAGAGAGAGAGAGAGAGAGAGAGAGAGAAAGCCTTTTTATGGGATGATCTCATTGTAAGATTCAAATTCAATATATTTAGACTGGTTGACTGAATTGGATCTTGTGTTTGTCTCTCTCTGTGCATGTGTGTTTCCATATGTGTCCATATTTATGATTGTGTGGCTGTTATATATTTTGTTTTTTGCCGATTTTTTTCTTTTAACAAGTATATTTGAGGGACCCTCAGCATGTTCAACATTTTTTCAGCTGTCCATTTTGCTTTTCCAATTTTTCTGTTTAAGTTATTACTATTGTGCTAAATCATAGCATTTCTGCTGTTTTATAAGATTTGTGCTAAATATAGTATTTCTGATTAATTATAGTTTTTCTACCAAATCATAGTACAGTATTTTGCTTTTTATAGGATTTTATAGGATATTTATGTTGCTTAATATAGTATTCCGCTTTTTATAGGATTTTTGCTTAATATAGTACTTCTGCTTATTATAGGATTTGTGCTTAATATAGTATTTCTGCTAAATGTAGTATTTATGCTTAATCATAGTATTTCTATATATTTCTGCCAGGTCCCCAGGCAGCCAATCCTCTGTGAGGACTGAGGCATTCAAATTTACATATCAGGCCTGCACGGCTTCCCAGCCAGCCAATCATATCTGAGGGATGAGACATTCAAATTTACAAATCAGGGTCTGGACGGCTTCCCAGCTAGCCAATCATATCTGAGGTCTGCCCTTTCTTCTCTCGTCATATCTCAGCGACAGATGTACAAAGAGCAATGCAAATCACAGTCAAAGTACACCAAAGTACGCTGATTCACCCAGTACAAGAATTATGCTTCTAGTCCACCAAGTTTTTGAGTTACACGACGTTTTATAACTCCAAAAAACGGCGTTTTTCGCCTCTCACCGCAATCTAATTCTGACTGCTCATCACCCTGTTTTCCAGGCGCTCGCTCTCTTTCCCAATTCTGCAAACATTTATGATTTTAGCAGCTTTTCTAATATGGACCTCAGATTCTTGTTAACACTCCATGGCACAAATACTCTTCCCTTTAGGCTCTGTGTATGTGTGTGTATCAATATTTCTCCCATTTTAAAGTATTACTCCTCCATAATTGTATTTCTGTTAAATCAAAGTACTTTTACTACATCTTAGTACTTCTGCTCAATCATAGTATTTCTGCTAAATCATAGTATTTTGCCAAATTATGGTTTTTGTGCCAAATCATAACATTTGTTTTATGTTATAGTATTACTACTAAGTGGAGGAATTTCTGTCATGTTACAGTATATGTGCTGATTACAGTATTTCTGCTAAATCATAGTATTTCTACTATATTATATTTTTCTTTCTAAATATAGCATTTCTGCTATATAATTGTATTTCTGCTATGTTATAATATTTGTTCTAAACCAGAGTATTTCTGCTGAAACATAGTATTTCTGCCAAATGATAGTATTTCTGTCAAATTACAGTATTTGTGCTAAAACATAGTATGTTTTTTTTAAATTTCAATATTAATAGTATTTTACAGTGTCTCTGGTAAATCGCAGCATTTCTGCTATGTTGTACTGTTTTTCTAAATCATAGTATTTCTGTAATGTTTAAGAATGTTTGGCTAAATATATTCTTTCTGTTATCTTATACAATTTCTCCTAAATTCTTGTATTTTTGAGAAGTTATCGTGTTTCTGGTAAGTTACAATATTTCTGCTAAGTTCTGCTATGCTATTGTATTTTTGCCAAGTATTATGTTTCCTCTAAGATATTACAGTTCTGCTAAGTTACTACATTTTAGCAAAGTTCCTTTGCTTCTGCAAAGCTTTTACAAATTCTGCAACTTTTCAGCTTTTTCTGCTAGTTTCAGCAGACAGCTTCATCATTACAGCATCCACACTGCATTTTCGCAGAAATGCAAATTTTCTAGTTGTGTGGATGCTTATGCATCCACACTATGATTCCTGTTTCTCTTTATTCTTTATTTACTTTATTATTATTATTATTATTCTAGTTGCCACTTTTTGCACTTTTTTTGGCACTTTTCTACTTCCACAATTTTCAGCCGATTTTCACCGTTCAAATTTTAAACTATTCTGCTATTTCTGCTAATGATCGCTATGACTTTTGGTATTTTTTGCTCTTATACTTTTTAAAATATTAAGCTTTTTATGCTTTTTTTTGTCCCATTGAAATGAATGGAAAACTTCCACAATTCTGCTAAAACTTGCTTGTTTTTGAAACTTAACTACTTTGTCCTACTTTCACCTAGAACAACCATTCAAACTTTAAAATGTTCTCAAATTATTGGGCTATTCATGACTGATTCAGCTTTTTCATATCTGTTACCGTTTTCATCTTATCCCTGTTTAAGTTTTCAGTTTCATTTTTGTGATTTTTCACAAAATACATGCGTTGTTATGGTTGCTATGCACTTGGCTTTCAGTGAGCCACTGTAAGTTTTGCAGTCTTCTCTTCATGTCCGAACAACTTCTTGCTACTCGTTCAATTTTCACTCAACCCACACAAATTATACATCAAAATGTAGGTATTTATGCTGGCTTTCAGAAAATGTCACTATCATTGTTGTGGGATTTATAGAATTTGGCAAATCTCCTCAGAGCAACACAAAGTCTCAAAAATCCCCATAGAAAGTCAATGGAGAGTTCGTTTAAAATCACCGCTTGATTTCTGTAATGAGAGGCATTTTCAAATCGTCATATCTCCCGATCGAAGCAAAGTTAAGACATGAGGCTTGTGCCAATATATCTTCAGACACTCCTGACGCTCACAATTCAAGAATTTTTTTCTCATCTATTACCATTTGGCCATGAATTGGGTTTGTTTGAGGGTAGGAAATTTGTCCCTCGCTCAGATTTCTTCAGATTTCAAACTCTGGAAATGAGGCACTTTTTTCTACCGTCATATCTTTTTGATAGATTTCCACAGAGACCTGAAAATTTCCATGACTGTTCACCAAAGTCTGCTGTCTCTCACGGTGAAAGAATGATATCGATACTCCAAATAGATTTAGAGTTAGAAAGCGTTGTTTGAGGGCAAGTCAAGGCAGTTTTCGCTTCGCCTCTACTCAGTTATGGTGCATTAGAAGTCAAATATATTCAATAACTCATATTTTAATGATAAATTGTCAACACTTTAAGATTCCCCTATCTCTTCTGAACAAAACGGTGTAAGAATGACCGTTCTAGCCCCTACGGTTAGGAAATTATAGCCATTTGTTTGAGGGGAGTCCTCACTATGGAAAATAGACTGCACAAATCCTGTCTCTCTCTGTGGTGTGTGTGTAAGCTGGTGCACCTGTTTTGGCGGGAAAAAGTATACAGCCTCTCTGATTGGTGGATTCAAATTTAGCAGCTCCCAGGCTGCTTGACTGACCTAGAAACTTGCTTGTCTCTTCCTGTGTGTGTGTGTGTGTGTGTGTGTGTGTGTGTGTGTGTGTGGTGTGAGAGAGAGACAGAGAGAGAGAGAGAGAGAGAGAAAGAGAGAGCCTTTTGATGGGAGCATCTTATTATATCACTTAAATTCAATATATTTAGACTGGTTGACTGAATTTGGTCCTGTGTGTCTCTCTGTGCATGTGTGTTTCCATATGTGCCCATATTTGTGATTGTGTGACTGTTATACTTTTTTTGCTGATTTTTTTTTTTCAATTAACAATTAGATTTGAGGGACCCTTAGCATGTTCAGGATTTTCCAGCTGTCCATTTTGCTTTTCCAATTTTTCTATAAGTTATTACTGTTGTGCTAAGTCATAGCATTTCCGCTGCTTTTCAGTATTTGTGCTAAATACAGCATTTCTGCTAAATCATACTATTTCTGCTGTTTTATGAGATTTGTGCCAAATACAGCATTTCTGCTAAATCATATTATTTCTGCTATTTCATAAGATTTGTACTAAATATAGTGTTTCTGCCAAATATAGTATTTCTGCTTAATTATAGTATTTCTGCCATTTTATAGTATTTGTGCTAAAACATAGTATTTCTACTAAATGTAGTATTTATGCTTAATCATACTATTTCTATATATTTCTGCCAGGTCCCCAGGCAGCTAATCCTCTGTGAGGACTGATACATATAAAATTTACATATCAGGGCCTGCACGGCTTCCCAGCCAGCCAATCATATCTGAGGTCTGCCCTTTCTTCTCTCGTCATATCTCAGCGACAGATGTACAAAGAGCAATGCAAATCACAGTCAAAGTACACGAAAGTACGCTGATTCACCCAGTACAAGAATTATGCTTCTAGTCCACCTAGTTTTTGAGTTACACGACGTTTTGTTACTCCAAAAAACAGCGTTTTTCGCCTCTCACAGCAATCTAATTCTGACTGCTCATCACCCTGTTTTCCAGGCACTCGCTCTCTTTCCCAGTGGCGCAGTTGGTAATGACACAGGTCTGCAACCCAAAGGTCGTGGGTTCAATTACACCTTGGGCAACATGTGTTTTTTCCCTACAAATTAATACACTATCACAGACCACTAATTCATATTGATCATTTTTTACAATTCTGCAAACTTTTATGATTTTAGCAGCTTTTCTAATATGGACCTCAGATTCTTGTTAACACTCCATGGCACAAATACTGTTCCCTTTAGGCTCTGTGTATGTGTGTGTGTATCAATATTTCTCCCATTTTAAAGTATTACTCCTCTATAATTGTATTTCTGTTAAATCAAAGTACTTTTACTACATCTTGGTACTTCTTCTCAATCATAGTATTTTGCCAAATCGTGGTTTTTGTGCCAAATCATAATATTTGTGTTATGTTATAGTATTACTACTAAGTGGAGGAATTTCTGTCATGTTACAGTATATGTGCTGATTACAGTATTTCTGTATAATAGAATTTTGGCAGATCTCCTCAGACCAACACAAAGTCTGGAAACTGCATAGAAAGTCAATGGAGAGCTTGTTCAAAATCACCGCTGGATTTCTCTAATGAGAGGCATATTCAAATCGTCATATCTCCTTAATGCAGCGAAGTTAAGACATGAGGCTTGTGCCAATATATCTTCAGACACTCCTGACGCTCACAATTCAAGAATTTTTTTCTCACCTATTACCATTTGGCCATGAATTGGGTTTGTTTGAGGGTAGGAAATTCGTCCCTCGCTCAGATTCTTCAGATTTCAAACTCTGGAAATGAGTCACTTTTTCTCTCGTCATATCTTTTTGATGGATTTCCACACAGACCTGAAAATTTCCATGACTGTTCACCAAAGCCTGCTGTCTCTTACGGTGAAAGAATGATATCGATACTCCAAATAGATTTAGAGTTAGAAAGCGTTGTTTGAGGGCAAGTCAAGGCAGTTTTCGCTTTGCCTCTACTCAGTTATGGTGCATTAGAAGTCAAATATCTTCAATAATCATATTTTAATGATAAATTGTTAATACTTTAAGATTCCCCCATCTCTTCTGAACAAACCGGTGTAAGAATGACTGTTCTAGCCCCTACGGTTAGGAATTATAGCCATTGTTTGAGAGGAATCCTCACTATGAAAATAGACTGCACAAATCCTGTCTCTGTGCTGCATGTGTGTAAAAACAGGTGCACCTGTTTTGGCGGGAAAAAGTACACAGCCTCTCTGATTGGTGGATTCAAATTTAGCAGCTCCCAGGCTGCTTGAGTGACCTAGAAACTTGATTTTCTCTCCCTGTGTGTGTGTGTGTGTGTGTGTGTGTGTGTGTGTGTGTGTGTGTGTGTGTGTGTGTGTGAGAGAGAGAGAGAGAGACAGAGAGAGAAAGACCCTGGCAGCATCTCATTGTAGGATTCAAATATATATTGAATATATTCAGACTGGTTGACTGGCTTGGATCCTGTGTGTGTGTCTCTCTGTGCATTTGTGTTTCCATATGTGTCAATATTTTTAATTGTGTGTATCTCCTGGCTGTTATTATTATTGCTTTTTTAACATTTCTGTGAATTTCTCACAGTTTAACAAGTACACTTGATGGAACCTAACCATGTTCACCATTCTTTCAGCTGTCCATTTGCTTTTCCAATATTTCTACTTAAGTTATTACTATTGTGCGCAATCATAGTATTTCTGCTTTTATAGATTTGTGCTAATATAGTATTTCTGCTTAATCATAGTATTACTACAAAATCATACTATTTCTGCTATTTTATACGATTTGTGTGAAATCTAGGGTTTCTGCTTAATTATAGTATTTCTACCAAATCATAGCATTTCTGCTTTTATTGGATTGTGCTCAATATAGTATTTCTGCTTAATTATAATATTCTGCTAAATCATAGTATTTCTGCTATGTATTTATCTTCTCTCAAGTCACATTTTTTTTGCTAAGATGTTATGTTAATGCTCCTGTCTGAAATGCATTACAGAAAGCCCGAGTGATGCAGCTGCATTTACAGGAACAACTACATAGCCTGATGAAGCAGACAGAAGTGGCAGCTCTGATTGGTGGATTCAAACTGAGCACATCCAGGCTTTTTGACTCTCATAGATACAGCAGAAAATATAAAGCTGAAAGAACCTGAATAAGCCGATGTCAGTATGTGATAAAGTTTTTGAACTTCTAATAACTTTACAGAAGCACGTGTGTGTGTGTGTGTTTGTGTGTGTGTTTATGCTTGTGTCCATGTTTGTACATATTGTTTTCTGAACATGGGTTATGTGTCTGTGTGTGTCCCTATTTGTAAACATTGCTAGGCATTTCATTTTGCCTTAGCGTTGTGTATCTGCTGGTAGTTCCTTTGTAACTTTCTAAATTTCTGCTAAATTTCACAGTTGAAGAACAAATAATCTTTTGAGGAAACCTCTCTTTTTGCAGTTGGCCGTTTTGTGTTTCCAATATTTCTGCTAAATTAATACTTTTCTGCTAAATTACACTATTTCAGCTCCTATGTTGCATTTCTACTATGTGTTACTATTATACTACTGAATATTAAGTTATACTGTTACACCATTTCTTCCAAGTTTTTAGGTTTGTGCTACATATGAACATTTTTGCTGTATTACAACACTTCTGCCATGTTGTACTATTTCTGCCAAGTTACTATGTTTCTGCTGAGTTACAATATTTCTGCTAAATTCTCCTTTGATACAGTATTTTTGCAAACGTATTATGTTTCTTAAGTTTGTGTGTGTGTGTATGTTTCTGATTTTGTGCTGTTCTTCCTTGTTTTTCTAAAGTTTGTGCCAATTTGCCTAGTAGAGCAACAATACTTTGAGCAAAGTTTACCAGCGGTTAACTTATTTTCAGCTGGTAATATTGATTTTCCAATATTCCTGCTAAGTTATACATTCCTACTAAATCAGCTGCCAAGTCCCCAGGCAGCCAATCCTCTGTGAGGACTGGAACATTCAAGTCGCATATCTGGGCCTGCGCGACTTCCCAGCCAGCCAATTGTCTAAGTCATATATGTTTAATAATTCATATTTTAAATATAAACAACACTTGAATATTCACCCATCTCTTCTCAACAAAACAGTCTAAGAATGACAGTTCTAGCCCCTATGGTTAGGAAATGTACACACAGCACACAGTCCGACACATAACACAACAGCAGAGAGAGCACAGACTTTAAGGTGGCAAGGCGTGATTGCGGATGACGTCAGATGCGACCACCTCTCTTGCAGCAGCACTGCAGGCCACATAAAATATTTATGTAGATATTTTGCAAATATTTATTATTCATTTTTAAGAGCATAGTGCTTTTCCAATTATTTCTTTAATTCAGGTCAGGTTCTATATGCCCCGAAAGCCCAAAGGTGATATAAGGATCAGTTTTTGTTTGATACATGGACAATTCAAGTTCAGCTTTTTACTTCTTTTAAGAGAGACCCTCAACTGGATGCTTTATTTTTTGTTATTTTTTAAGAGTTCAAAATGTCCATTACATGAATAAAATTTCATTTACTTGTAGCATTTCATGGATTTCATACGCAACACACTATAGTTGTTTATACAAAGCATAAAGGTAAAAAACAATGTGTGCAGTGTTATCTTCATTTTAGATGTCAAAAAGTATTCGTGGCTCCCAGTGTTTTCTTTTCCGTGCAAACCGGGTCCAAATGGCTCTTTGGGTCTTAATGTTGCTGACCCCTGATTTAGATGATTGTCTTTAAAACCCTCACTGAAGAGTCTTGCTGGAGACAGTCACGCCTTTACCTCACTGCAGCAGGGGTGAAGAAGTGGGTGCAAGTCCATTTAGGTCAGAATTCATATGATTACAACCAATACATATTAGAATAAAAGAAATAAATGTGCAATGAACATGTCACGAGTGCTGTTAAAAAGTCTCATGTCAGTGGGGTTAAAGGACCTCTTGAACTCTGATTCCTGCAGTGCAGTGAGGTGAGCCTCTGCAGCTCCTACTGTCCTGTGAGGATGCTTAGGTGAACATCAACACCAGCCCCTTGGTTTTTGTTCAGGAGAAGACGGTTCTTATTACTCCAGACAGTTAAATAATTTATCATAATACACTACATTTTAACATAATGACCTTATATTTATTTATGACTTTTAACCATTATTTCAATTCAAATAATCCTGTTTGAAATATTATTAACTTATAGAATTAAATTTCTGCTAGTTGTTTTCTGTTGCAAGAAATGTAGTATATAATATTTAAATTTACATATATATCTTTCACGTTTTCAATGCCAATTTGTGTAATACTGTAATTTCCCACTACCCGTGAATGCCTCTTTTTTACGTAGCAGGCTCACTCCTGCATCTCCGCCCACTCTCTGCTCAATCCCTGCCGGTAAGAATTGCTGCTCTGCTTCTCTTCTCTGAAATTAAATGTCTATAAGCTGTTTGAGTGACTTGTAAGCCAGTCAAAGTATAAGTCATATTAAAGTAACACAATGGCTGCTTTTTTTAGTGAAACGTTGTAATTTTAGTATTTAAACAAGTATTTGGTAAGCTAGCCCTAACAACCTAAGCGCTAACGCCTAGCGGTCCTATAGGCCCAGTGTGAATGAATATGGTTCATTTGATTGTATAATACAGTTATGTGTTGTTTTATTTGGTTCATTCGGTGTGTAGTGTTTCTGAGTCTCTTAGGGAAGCTGTCTTTCTCCTCTTCACAATCAGTCAGTTAAACGGCCTCATTCTTTAGGTTGTAAGGTAATGAGCCGCCATTTAGAACCACTGATAAGCTGCTGAAGCAGCAGGGTCGGCAACTTCAAAGGAGACATTTTACCGCCTCTGACTGAAGGCCACTTAAATGGAGCTATGAAAGTATGCTTCTAGCTCAGATTAACAAAAGTAAGATGATTTGCCACTAAATTTAGCTGTTAAGTATGCTTGTAGGTAGGTGACATTCACAAAGGTAGGATGGTTGGCAGTGAATGTTACCGGCCAGTATTTTTCTAGCTAATATTCACAAGGTAGGACAGTTTGCCACTGAATTCGTGTTGGTACATGCGCAGAAACAACGGTAGGATGGTTCCCAGAACACCGGGAAAAGAGTCACGTTCCTGTGCGGTGTGTCGTGTTGTGGGTTAATTAACAGAAGGGCGAGAGAGAGAGTGAGGATAAAACACATAATATAAGATAATAACATCTATTAACAATAATTTTGAGTTATTAGTAATTTTTAAGAACTGTTTAACAAACACTTGTTTGTGCAGGTTGTTTTTTAAATAAAACCTACACCTGCAGCTCTGTTAACTTCTCACTTGTGAAAATTAATGAAATATAAAAAAGGCCACCTTCAAATAAATAAAATGCAGCAGTGCGCCATTAATATTATTAATGATATGTAGATATTTAAAACAACAGCATATTAAATGATGCTAAATGATACTGTGTGCAGTGATAATATTTTAGGAAGCAGAATTTGAATGCAGACCAACTCAAATGTTAAAGCCTACAAATATTATATATGTGTGTGTGTTGTGTATATATATATATATATATATATATATCACCCAAGCTTAATTTATGATTGTTCATGCTTTTAAATTGTGATGTCAGAATTTGATAATTGTGCAGTGCTAGGTGTAGCAATCATGCTATTAATCTACTGTGTTGTCTAATAGCACCAAACTAATAGAGCTATCACATAACGAAACTTGTGTGGCTTATTACAAATGGATGAAACACATATTACCTTAATGAGACAGTAATCTTTAATAAGGTGTAGAAAAAAAGAGAAGAATTTTGTTTATATCCAGCTGTGGTAAACAAAGAAGGGTACTGAATCTTTGGACTGCACAGAGTGATGTAGTATTGACTGTAATGCTGATCTGAGTTGTCTCATTCTGTATTTTTGTGCTTTGTCTTTTGTTACACAGAGTGAAGAGATCTTTGGTTTTGCCTTTGCTGGTAAGTAACAGTGATTGTAACTGAAGTAGATGAACCTGGCATTGTGTAGCACATTTGACGAGTTACATACAGTAGTTTGACTTTTGTGATATGTTTCCATTTACTGATTGGCAAAACACAGGATTTGTGACCTGTAGCAGCAAAGCCCCCAACAGGGCCTCTGACTGTCCCTGAAAATGTCCTGAGTTTAATAGCCCATTTATGTATGATTTAAATTTCTTATGGCTTATTAATCCAAACATAGTTAAATGTCAGATGTCTTTATACAGGTGTTCATTTTCTCCTTATGTTTGTGGATTTAAGTAGCAGACAAAACAATGAAAGTATTTTAGGGGATCAGTATAAGTGGTGCTCAAACCTTAAGAGCTGCACAGGTATTGATTTATATTGCTCTCAATTCTGCTGATGTTTACATTAAGTCAGAACACTGTAGAAGTATTTTGCCTGATCGGTATAAGTAATAGCTTTACAGTTAAGCAGTAATAAAACGAAGGAACAGAGGTGTGAGTGGACATTGTTAGGTAAATTACAGCCATGTGTCTATTAGTTTTACTTATTTAGTGAATATAATGTGTTTTAAATTAATGAATGTTGCCAAAGGGACATTGGACATACTAATTCTAGCAACTGGCAAATGAAGACTTTGTAGTGTAATATTTTAAGATTTCATTTATCACAAAGCATTCTGCACCTCTGTTATGGTAACATGTCATATTTTTAGTATTTTAGGATTTGCATATTCATCAGATAACAAACATGATGAGTTTCTGTTGCTTCTGATTTAAGAAATTACTTTGTATTTAATGTTTTTAACCTAAAGGACATTAAAGTTTTGGTTTTTCACACTTTATTAGAAGTGACCTGTCGTAGAAATGTGGAGCCACAAGGCTCTGTGTAGGAAATATTGGTGTATCTGCACTTGTGCAACAAATATTGGTGCCTGTTCTTTGATTTCTGTAGTAATAAGCTTTATTACACTTGCTATAGCCATGTGAGACCCTGCAGTCAATTATCCTCTTTAGACTACAGTAACTTAAAAGCTTAAATTGAGGATTTTACTAGTTATTTGTGTCACAGTAAATTGGATTGGTGTGAAGGGTCACAGTCTGAATCATCAAACAGTGATCTGATGAATTGTTTCTTTGTCTAGACTGCTGATCTGATCGTCTCAAGTCTGTAGTAAAGGGTTTTCTGAGGTGCAGTTGGAAATGTTTCTCATCTAGGAGATTCGTTTAGTGCAGTGAGTCAGCACAGTCTTGGTGATCATCAAATCATCAATCCTAGAAAATCTGTGTAAATTCCAGACTACAGAGGTTGTAGGTTATTGTAGCGCGCATTTTTTTCCACATTAGAGCGCTCATGAACAGCAGTTTAGGTACAATTAAGTCTTCAGTAGGCCTTGTGGATTTCAAAGCTTCTTTCCCTTCATTAATTAGTCACTGTCTGAAACTGCTCTTGAATTGTCTTTTATTAAGATTTTGTTGATGACTGGAAAAAATAAAAGCATAGCACAGCACTCATTTCTGTTTTGTTAAATGATCTACAAGAAATTATGATCATATATTTTTATTAGGCCTTTAATCGCCATTATAGTAGTCTGATTTAGTGGAGTGCTTATGGCTGTGTATTAACATTGCCCCAAATGTGATTGAATATGTAGAAATAGTATTGTTTACTTTTATGTTAACGGATCTCAAATCCCTGTTTCTGTGTACCCAGATATTATGATGTACTGTTGTCCCAGGTAAGTACACACAGAAACAGGGATTTGAGAACTTTGGGATTAAGGAACATGTGATGCGGCATGAATTTTAAGTAGGTGGCCTGAAACTGTCTGCTCTAACCTCAGTGTGTTGGTTTTGTTGGACCATATAATATTTACAGTAAGTTATTGTAGCAGCACATCTTGGTGTAGTTTATAGACTGTTGTTTTTGTGTTAATAGATTGAATTCAGCACCTCAATGTTAAGCCTACAACATTCCTACAAGCATCATTTGTGATTGTGCCTACTTTTAAATTTACTCACCATTTGATAAAGGTGCTGTGCTAGGTGTTGCAATCCTGGTTACGATATCTACTCTCTTAAGTAATCGAACCTAAATTTTGGAGCATTACATGACTAAGAAACTTGTGTGGCTTATTGCAAATGGATAAAACTAATATTACCTTCATGAAGATGATAATCTTTATTAGGGTGCGGAAAAAGAAAACAGAGGAGAGTTGTTGTTTGTATTCCAGCTGTGTTTAACAAAGAAGTTTCCGGAAGCTTTTTGACTACAGAGAGTGATGAAGTATTGACTGTAATGCTGATTGGAGTGTCTGATCCTGTATTTTTGTTCTTTGTCTTTTGTTACACAGAGTGAAACAGATCTTTGGTTTTGCCTTTGCTGGTAAGTACACAGTAATGGTAATGTTTAGTAATTTACTTATAGTAGTTTGGCTATTTGTGTCATCTTGCCATTCACTCATGGGCAAAAAACAAATAGTTAGGATTTAGAATCTGTAGCAGCAAAGCCCCACACAGGACCACTGACTGCTCCTGAAAATGTCAATGAAGTTTAATAGCCCATTTTTGTCTGATTTTAATTTTGATGGCTTATCAAGTCCAAACATAGTTAAATGTCAGAGATATCTTTATGCAGTTGTTCGATTTCTCCTTATGTTTGTGGATTTAAGTATCAAACAAAACTATGAAAGTGCTTTAGGTGAGTGTAGGTGGTACCTTAAACACTTTAAAGCACCACAGCTATCAATTTTATTGTCTCTTCCATTCCACTTATGAATTAGCTAGTTAGTATTTAAAGCCCTACATTTACTGTATTTTTGAGATTATAAGCATAATGTCAATAAACAAGTCTGTTTTTAAGGCACATTAAGCCAAA